>NW_028280760.1:2458750-2767500 GCF_059751285.1 Brachycentrus maculatus | reverse complement strand
TGATTGTTAAATTGTAGTGTATGTCCTGACGAAGAGACGGGTACGTCTCGAAACCGGTAGACAGAAGTAGTCGGTGAGTGGTTATTTACTAACATTACTAATATCAATTAAAATGTTTGACCACAAAGTAAATGCTTTGAATATAAATAATAATTTATTATTTTTATTTATTTACGTACGTAGGTACCTAAAATTAATTTTTGCCTATAGTCTGCATGTATTTTGGCGCGAATAAACGTCAAAGTTAGTCAAATTTATTGTCGTGGTCGTGGGTTGACATTTCCCTGGTTGCTTTAATATAAATTTGTGTAAAGTTTTTTAGAAATCTCATTTATTTTTATTTTCTCTTAGTCTTTCCGACTATGGAGCGTCGGCCTATGCGATACGCTCACGCGGAGGGCCACACAGAAATAACTTATACGGGGAATGGAGAGTGAGTAGATGAATATTTAATTTATTTTCAAAAAATTTATATGTTTTTATCTTCAGGATTATAATTTCCCTATAAGCGTATAAACATTAACTGGTTCAAGCAACCCGACTTTTTGAAATTTTAAGTCATATTTGAAGTTTGAAAGTTTTACTACTAAGCCAGCATATTCCTTATTTCCAGCCGAATAAATGAATTTATAGTAACTATAGTTCCGTTCCGCCCATAACTTTGAAATCAGTGATTCTCTTTTTTTAGACATTCAGGTTTCGGTCGGTTTATATTTATTTGGTTTATATGATTTCCGATGTTATGGAACATGCTTGAACAGATCATTGTTGTGCCTTTATCGTCTACTGAATCACAGACTAACTAATTTGTACTGAATCAAACTTTTATCATGTACTTTATGTATCATTATGTACTTTTTGCATGATTTTTAAAGTTTGTATGCAATCTATTTTACATTTGATATTAAGATTTAAATTTTTTGATTGAAGTATGATTGAGTAATGCATTATACGAGACATTTTCTCTTGATTTTAGGTATAGTAAATATTTGAAATGCACTTTTAGAAGTGCATTTAAAATATTTCCTCCTCTCTGTCTACCCCTGCAGAAGAAGTAGTGGAAGTAGTAGTTGGTGAGTTATAGTATAGCCTCTACTACTGCAGGGGTAGACAGAGAGGATGGAACACCACACTCCTCTGTCTTGACATACACTTCTAGCTCAAGCTAGAACACAAAGTGCCAAACCCTCTTCCAGTGGAACGGAAGGCCTATTGAGGACAGGCAACAGTCTGGCTTCTCCTGAGGAGTGCAAAGTGGTTTCTCTCAGCAATGAGCAAATGCTCACATGTTCCGTATCGGCCTACACTGGTTTATCCTTCCTGTTCCCAACACAGATTAAAATAAAACATGTTTTCAGCTAGGACAAAAATCCACTAATTGATAAATAATATAAACCTTGTTCATAATAATAAAGGTAAATAATAAAAGCATTTCCCATCTAAAAATAAATTCACTTCATGTTTCCTTTACACCTATGGCCTGCAATTATAAAGTCTTTTACTCCGATTTTGGAGGGAAGCGCCGTCATGAGACCTATTTATTGTTTCAGTGAATTGGTGACGTGCGGAACGGATGGGGACGTGCGGGTGTGGGCCGGCCTGGAGGACGACGACCCCCGCAGCGTGTGTGTCGGGGAGTGGGCCCTCGCGCTCGCGGTCACCCCCTCGCATCTCTTCGTGTCCACGGACAACAACGCCGTGCAGAAGTACACCTTCCCAGCATTCGAGAAGGACGGCGTGGTCGCCCGCTTCACGGCGCCCATTACGCAGATCACTGTGTGCAAAACATCATCGGTACAGTTATATCCGCACATCCAACAAATTAAATTTCAATTTTGGTGTTTGAAAACGATGCGGAATGTATCAAAACACATTTCATGATAGATTTTAAGAAATAGTGGCATTTACTAAGTAAAATTTAAATTATAAATAAATTAAATTTTATAATTTACATTTGAAGCATTACTTTGTGATTTTCCATTTTATAATTAAAATAAAACTTTGTTTTAAAATCACCATGAATATTTTATTATAATTTAATTATAATTTAATCTACCGGTTTCAAAGCTAACTGCTTCCTTTTTAAGACTGATTAATACTAAAACACTATCTACTTAACAAAATTCAAAATATTTTGGCCGCTAGGCAAAAGAGTTTGGGTAGATCTCAAGTGGCTTTATTTTTTTTTGTGTTGATTTGCAGTCACAGTCAAAAGGGATTAGGGAGGTTTAATTATTATAAAATGAAATTTTGTCAAACAGTATTAATGTAATATTATTATTTTATCTGATACTGGATTATTCACAACTGATGAGATGTCAAGTTTAAAAGGTGTATCAATTTGATATGAAACATGTTTCATTCTTCCCTTTTTTTATGAAAAAAGATGGAAGTCTGAGCATCCCAGGGCTTTCAATCTGGCATTAAGCTGGCTTAAGCGATGACTTTATACAAAGTTTTTTTTTTAGTCCTATTTTTGCTTCATGTTGATCAGATTAGTGTTGTCAAAAACTTATCAAAGTTTCATGTTCCATTTAGAAGCTGGGCTGTTGCTCCGAGAATATGGAAGCAAAAATCTGCTCCGTTGAAGATAAAAAAATATCTGAAGTGATGTCACACGAGGGTCCGGTCCTGTCCATGTCCATGTGTCCCTCGGGGAAGTATGGTGTCACGTCGTGCGGAGACGGTTTCTGCAGAATATGGAACTTGGAGGACAACTCCATCTTGAAGCAGATGCACTGCATTCCCAAGGCAAATAGCTTCTACACAGCCAAAGTATTAGGTAATAAACTTCTTCTTTTTCTTCTCACCCCTATCGGTACCCGATAGTGAATAGGGGACCTCATTACATTTACGCAGTGTAATCTTAGTGTTACATAAATTAAGGCTAGATTATCAATCCTTGCTTTCTGGTACCAGTCCAGGGTAGTATAAAATAAATATTGAAGTGAAAAATCACAAATATTTATTTTGACCCTTCCCCCTTCAAAATCGGACCCTCGATGCTTAGTATGGTAGCTAAATGTACTAACCATTGCAGTAATTCATTCATTCAAACCCTTATCCGCACCCCAATGCTACATAGGGCACTGCATCATATATACGCAGTGTTATCTTGATTGTTAACACATGAAGGAAAGGTGATCAGCCCTCCGCTTCAAATTTATTCGACCCCCCCTGGGAATCGAACCCGGGACCTCCAGAACGATAGCCGTGCCTGCTGACCATTACACTACGGAAGCGAACTAAAGGGGCAGATTAATCAGAAATCACTAAAATTAATAACCTCTTTCTAGGTTTTTTTTTTATGAAAATGCAAATATCAATTATTTTTCAGGCCGAACAAGTTTTGAACCGAATACAGGAAAATATTTAGCCTACCCAAGCAATAGGGAAGTTATTATTCTGGATACAAAAACCTGGCAGCAGAGGTATTCACTAACTCACCCAAAGGTATTTTTTAATATACATATTATTCAGAGTCACCTACTCAACACATTCTATATCAAATACAAATTGTAGCCAGTTTTGAGATGTTCCATCAGCTGTCATCAATAAACCAACCTTAAAATATTTTCATACACACCGGTCTTGACCAGAACTATATTTTGATAATTTATGATAGGTAAATAATGAAATGTCATTATCGCTTAGATATATAATATTTAAAAGTTAATACGGTGTTTGAAAATTATGCAGAATGAACGAAACACGTGTCACAATGGATTTTATGAAATAGTGGTATTTACTAAGTAATAAAATAAAAAATTGATACATTTTACCCCAAAGTGACTGCCGAATATATTAATGAAAAAATTAGATTAAGTATGATTGTTTGACTATGGGCACGACGGTGAATTTTATAATGTATAAAGTGATGGCATGCCTAGATTAAAAAAAAAGTATACAATTAGAATAGAATCTAAACAAAAAGGTTTATGTAAATTTTGAAAATTGTATTGTATGTATATATTTTTTGACACCATTGTATAATAATAATAATAATAATAAAATTGGATAACTTATATAGCGCCATTTTCGTAAAAAAATACCTCAAGGGCGCTTCACGGTGAATGAATTGGGGAAAATATTATGGTGGAAATGATTTAGCAAACAAATGTGTTTTTAGTCTTTTTCTAAAGATCATCTCACTCTCACTATTTCTAACCATTGGTGGAAGAGCATTCCACGCCGTCGGTCCTGCAACAGCAAAGGCACGCTCGCCAAATTTAGTGCGTTGGTTGCGAGCTGGTAAGATAACTTTGCCCATTGCAGATGTTGTAGCCGATCGAAGCGTGAGACGTCTATCAACCAATTCATCTGGAATACACAGCTCCTTAAGATACTCTGGAGCCATGTATGATTCCCCTGTACAGTAATTTTTAAGGAAATCAATAGAATGTCCAAATAAATTTTTGAGCCAAAAAACACTTCGATTTTGTTTGTTGATTTGTTTGATACCATTGAAATTGGATAATTTAATTTGTTTTTTTTCTTTCAGATAAAATGTGGCATTTCGCAATGTTTGTTTTCTCCTTGTGGTAATTACATTGCTGGTAGTACCATTGCGGGACAAATAGTAGTGTGGAATGTAAACACTTCCTCGGCTTTAGGAATAACAGAACACCCTACTTCCCACAATGTCTGTTCCATGGCTTGGAGTTTGACTGGTAAATATTAATATTGTATTTATGTATTAAATGTTTTGACATTAAAACTAATTTATCAAACACCGATTTTTTGAGTTTACTAAGTTGTATTTTATTGTTAAGAAACACATAAAAATCAATTTGTGACAATTGTTTCTTCTTCTTTTCTTTTTCAATATTTAATAATTTATATCCACTCCGTATGTGGACACGTATGGAGTTCACAAACTATCTCCAGGCTTTTCTGTCGGGTGCCAGCTCCAAAAATGATTCTAAACTAACTAACCATCATGCTGTTTCACCGCAGAGGTAGGCAGAGGGAATAGAATACCACACCAATCCGTCTTTGCAAACAATCTCCTCCTCTTCCAAATTCATGCATCTCCACCCACCAAGCCACTTTGTATGTCTTGTCGGTGGAGTTCTTTTTTAATACATTTTTTATTGTTTTTAACCATTTCAACCTAATATACACACAGAAAAGAGAGAAAAATTAAGAATATAAACATTTTACAATTTTCATAAAATTAACTCTTGATCATTCACCCATTCCTTTATTTTGCCTTTGTTCCATATTTTATTTTGACCTCTAACATCCGTCGACAACAAATTAAAAATGTTCGGAACTATATATTGCAGTGTATATCGACTCCCATATTTTTTGGTAATTCTTGGGACTGTCAAACCTTCGTTGTGTGTAAATCGTGTATGGTACAGGATTAGTTTTGTCTTGGTATTGCCGATAGTTTCCTGCCAGCCATGCATTTTGTGGCGATCTGTTCATTGTCGATTTTTGGTCACAAATCTCTCTCTCTCTGGTCTCAATCCTGCGGATTGGTCTGTAACAACAGATGACATCTCTTTCGCCATTCTCGCTTATTTTCGGAAGTCCTCTTCAGCTCCTCATACGTCGAGCAGCCCATGTCTTCGTATAAGTCGCTTAGGTATTATCAAAGTGTGGAAATCAGTCTGTCTCTAAAGGTGGGGACTTACTGGAGTTATTTTGTCATAACGTAACTTGTTACGATGCGAGCATTCATATACATAGTCAGTACAGTGTTCCGAGTGCTCCATCCGAAGTCGGATGCTCACCGATTGTTACGTTAGGACGAAATGCTCCGGTCAGTCCCCACTTTAACGTGTACATGTCTATCATTTCAAAGCGTCTCGAGGTTAAGCGACTTTTCTGTATTGTAGCCAGGTTGGCAATTCTGAAAATACTTGCTGGTCTTGACTTTACGAATGTTTATGATGATTGAATGTGTTGAATTGTAATTATTTGTTTGATTCCAGCTGAAAATGGAGAGCTGGCGTTTTGTGATGTTTCGGGACAGTTGGGAACTATAATCAACTGCTTCGGAGGACAGCCAAGAAGAAAGTCTACTGAAGATGATGAGAACTTGGATCTCATGGAAATTATTGAGAGAGAAAATGGTTAGTGCAGTAAAAGCTCGCTAATTCCAACACTGATAATCAAATTTTTTACATAGTTTTTTACATTTTTTTATAAGTATAAATTATCTCTATTATGAATTTTATGTAAGTAATAAGACAAAGCAAAAAAAAAAATGTTTGGGATTTATTTTTTTAGGAATTTCAGGATGTAGCTTATTTGTATTTGAGGGAGCATAATATGGGATTGTAACTTTTTTATAATAATGTTAATAAATCATAATAAGCTACAAATGTATAAGTAAAATAAAATGTATTCATTCCAACATCACCAAACAGTGTGAGGAATATGAATAGTGTTACAATTTACTGAACAAATGATAGTAACATTAGAAATAAACAGATTTCATTTACGTGAATGGAAATATTTAAAACACTCTGGGCATAATGGTTCTTTGTTACACCGTTTCGAAACATAATGAGTTTACTTCTTTCAGCCTCTATGGTGGCAATTTGATCAAGCATGTCTTGAAGTAATTTACTGTAAATAAATTTGTTAGATAAGTACTTTTTTAACAATTTGGTGGCACATTTAACATAGCTATTTTTCAGACCTCAATGAGAGCTCAATGCAGGAAAGGGCTAAAAAAAGGAAATTTTTGTCTTCACAATGTTTTCATACGAAACCTCAACAATTTGAACCTCAAAAAATAGTATTCTTATTAAAATTGCAATAATAGCAAAAAATTGTAAATTGTATGATGTTTCGTGTTTTTTAGAGGATTCGAACCACGAAATAATGGAGGACAATGATGAGGATGATGAGAATGTAATATCCCTGAACAAACTGAAGAACGAGACTCTCCGCGCTGATAGTGCGCTGAGTGGTGCGGGGAGTGTAGCAGGATCCCGGAGGAGGTCCCGCTCTCGCTCCCGGAGCAGGGAGAGAAACATGCAGCCCCAGGCCGCCTTCCAGCCCTCTGCGACCCCGGCACATCTGGAGCACAGGTAGAGTGT
Organism: Brachycentrus maculatus; assembly: GCF_059751285.1. Taxonomy (NCBI): domain Eukaryota; kingdom Metazoa; phylum Arthropoda; class Insecta; order Trichoptera; family Brachycentridae; genus Brachycentrus; species Brachycentrus maculatus. The sequence goes on along the minus strand of NW_028280760.1, from coordinate 2,760,442 downwards.
GAAGAGTGGTGCCGGAGGAGGTTGAGGCCCCACCGACTTTGACTTAAGGCCAAACTTGCATTAATAAGTCTCAGTTGGCTTCCGGCATCGCATAGAGCCGGTCGTCGGGTCACACCCAATTTTTTTTAGAATACAAATCGGATATTTTTTCTTCTTTTGAATATGTATTAAAAATATATATTTATAACTAAATACCTTTCAATAACTCTTTTCTTTTCGAAACCATATATTTATTTGAAAGAAAAACTTATGTTTTCATTACAAAAAAGGTGTTTTAAAAAAAAATACAATTATGTCAAATGTTACTTGGGTTTAAAGAAAATTGAGTTTCTATTCTATATAACGAATACTAGACCTTAAGCTTTATATTGTTCTGGATTTATTGCAGATACATGTGCTGGAATGAAATCGGTATAGTGCGATGTCACACAACGGAATCGGAGAGCAGTATAGAAGTGGAGTTTCACGATACCAACACCCATCACAGCATCCACCTTAACAACCATCTCAACCACATCCTGGCTGCACTCTCCAGTACTGTCCTCGTACTGGCTTGCGAAGCTCCTGGGTATGTTCAATTGAGTCCAATTTCCATGTAATGAAAATATATGAAAGATAAAACTTACAGTAGAAGTCATTCCAGTTGAATATCGCCATTGATTGACACTTGCATTTTACACAAATGAATGGAGTATGGGCCTACATGAACGGGCGCGCTTATAACTAAAACCTGGTGACATGTATTTCTAAAATGGCACTTGTACTGCCATCTGTGGTTGTAATTTAAGACTAACACAAATTTTTGTTAGTTTTAGAATATACGTTGAAATTTTTTTTAACTCCTTTCCTTTCAAAATTTTTTTTTCTTTTTAAAACCATATCACTCACTCCTTTCAAGAACGTCATAAATCAAAAAACTTGATTTTTCAGGCGAACGTTTTTAAAGTTTAAAAATATAATACAATGTATTAAAAATAAATATCGAGCCACTTATTGAACTTTTTACTGTGCAGCAGATCTTTTTAGATAAAACCTGAAGGTTTTTTCTCCATTTGAAAAATATTTAGTATATTTAAAAAAATAATTAAACATTACCTTTTCTTCAAATTAAAAAAACAACACTTTCTGCCCTGTGGCGGGTAAATATTAAATTAAAAATATGCCGCTTTTGCTGGGATAAATTACATTTTCTGGGCATTCCGAAAACATGCACAACTGAAAATTGTCGATTTTCGATATATGACATTGTTGAAAGGAGTGAGCGATATATTTAACTCAAAGAAAACCTTCATTTTTAATACTAAAACGGTGTTTTCAGAAAAAAATTCAATCACATCAAATATTACCTCAGTTTAAAGAAAATTAAGTTGGGATTTAACAAATGGCCTGGTTTAGAGCCAGTGAGTCAGTCTGTCTTGTTTACATTGTCCGCCATGGCCTCTTGGACACAATACCAACCATCTATAATGTAGTTTTGATGTGATCAATTACCAGTTTATCTGGATTACAGCAAGTTGGTTTGCATCACGCTGGAAGGGGGGAGCAAGGAGTGGAGCGTGTCTCTGCCGGGACTGGAGGAGGCGGTGTGTCTGGTGGCCACGGAGCGGCTCGTCGGGGCTGCCACTACAGCCCGCTACCTGCGACTCTACACCCCGCGGGGAACGCAGATACACGTCAGTATTCATTATTTGTGTGATGTTCAGCTCGCTCGGCTACCGTTCTGGAGGTCCCGGGTTCGATTCCCGGGGGGTTAAATAATTATAAAAGATTTTTTTACTCTAATATTTATTCAATATTACCCTCGACTGGTACCTGAAGCTGAGGGCTGATTACCTTTCCTTCATGTGTTAACGATAAAGATAACACTGCGTTTATATGATGCAGTTCCCTATACACCATTGGGGTCCAGATAAGGGTTTGAAAATTATTTTTTTAAAGTTTTTTTGTATTAAACCATTGAGTTTTATTTCACATGACTGGTTTCGAAAACTACAGTTTTCATCAACAGGTGATCACAAAAACAAAAAAGATAATTTTTGTGATCACCTGTCGATGAAAATATCTAGTTTTTTAAATTAGGCATGTGAAATAAAACTCATTAAGTGGTCTAGTAAAGTTTTTATTAATGCTATTGATGGTCTAATACAGTATTTAATTTTAAATAATCAACATGTCATTCCACAAAGTTAATGCCAAATCAATAAATAATAGATGTCAGTATTATTTTATCCAATTTGCAAAGCCTTAGTGCTTCCTGAATCTAGTTATAATATGTCCAACACCATTATTTTATGATCCTTTCTGGATTATCGACATATTTTCCTTTGATATTCTCACTAGCCAAAGCGTTTCAGAATGCACGATGCTTAAAACATTGTTGTCGATCGGTTTTTTCATCAACCTCGACCCTAATTAGTATACATTGTTTTCGAGAAACGCTTAAAGTGTCTTTTTACATACTGTTCTATTAGCTTACTTTTGGTAGAACGCGAGAGATGCTAAAAAACAGTGTACAGATCGGGATTGGATTAGCAGTTAATTATGATTAGTTCTTCTCCGTCTTATTCCTCATTGCTGAGGGTTGTGATACTTGCAGAAGCAATGACTCTTCTCCAGTTATCCCTTGACTGCGCTGCACGTAGCTCTCCAACCACTGAGGTGCCTGCTGCTGCCTTAATTTGATCGGTCCATCGTGTGGGGGATCTTCCTCTCCCTCTCTTTCCCTCCAGGCTACCGATCACAACTAGTCGTTCCAGGCTATCCTCATTGCCACGCGCAACGTGTCAAAAGAACTGGAGAATCCGTCGGGTACAGATATTGGCCAGAGTCAAGCCATCCAAGCGTAGTTCCTGGCGAATGGACTCATTGGTACGTCTAGCTGTCCATGGAATTCGGAGCATGCGCCTCCAACACCACATTTCGAAGGCATCAATTTTTCTCCTTTCCGCTGCTTTTATGGTCCATGTTTCAGCAGCATAAAGAAAAATGGAGTATACAACATATGATTAGTATACAAACCTAATTAGTATACCAATTAGGGTCAGGGTTGATGAGGAAACCGCCCGACAACAATGTGTTAAAAAAACAGCTAAATTAATAAGCAATTTTTCATAATCTGTATTCCTTGAGCATTTGTCATAAATACATATACAATATCAATATGATTCATTTTGCAAATTCTTAAAATAAATGTTTTTTTCTTCCCACTTGTATGCACAAAGACTTTCTGCTCACTAAATTCAAACAGCTGTGTAATTTGTCCATCTGCATAGTGTAGTGGTTAGAGGGTTAAGCTACCGTGCTGAAGGTCTGGGGTCTGATGCCCAGGAGAATAAATAGGAATAACCAGGAAAAATAATCATTAATGATTAATAATCAAGATATGCACCATTCTTGATACATATACACTATGCACCATTGTGTGTGGGCAAGAGTTAAAATAAGAAATATAATGTGCAAATCTTGATAACAGTTACTAGTCTTTGTTTTGTTGGCTAGAATATATTGATTCATGCCAATAAACCTGCCAATATATCATGTATGTATATTGTTACGACTAATGGTACTAGAATATTGATGATGAGGAAGACAAAAACGCGCAAATGGAAACAATTATTTATTTATCGAAAATTACTAAGTTATAAGGGCGAAAAGAACAAAGCGACACCAATAAACAAAGAGCGAGCGCGACGTATATACGTTTGAATTTTAATCTTATCTGAGCACACAAATATTAGTCCTCCACCCCTTACCACGATTTTAAAAGAGTTACATGTGGTGGGGACAATATTATAAGCAAATAAAGTGGATGAACTGCGTCTCTTTGTTCTTTTCGCATACATTTATGAATACAATTTTGATACACAAATTCTTATAAAAAAAAACACAAATTTAGAAGGAACTTATATGTTATGTACAAGAAGTTAATTAAAGTTTCCGATCCTTATCTGCACCCAATTGTGCATAGGGTAGGGTACTGTATCGAATTGAAATGATCATAAATCACAGCAAGGTGTTCCAATCTACTCTTCAAATACCAACCCAGGGAATGTTAAATAAATATGGGACTGGAAAAAACTATACAATGGGATATTAAATCTTCTTTTTCAACCTGGTGTAGGCTGTTAAATTCTACCTGAGTTTGATATTTTCTTAAAGTAAAATTTTTGCTCAAAAATCCTTTTTTTCCAGGTTGTCAGTTTGCTAGGAGCTCCTGTTTGCCTAACGGGTAGAGGCAGCACTTTGCACATAATGTACCACGCCTCAGATCCGGGACTGTCTGATCAACATATAGCCATGGACACACTGACTGTTAATGGTTAGTAATCATTCATATTATATTATGTTGCAATAAATTAATTACGAGAGAAGAAAATTAATAGATCAATTTCAATCATACCACTCTCGATGAAAAATGGTTGAGTAGAAATGCGATGACTGATCATTCTCTATAAATGTCTTTGCACTTTTATGTGTCTGTCTGCACAGCAGTGCAGTGCTGGTCGGGGCTGTAGGCGTCTGTGTACCGGCCAACGTCGGGTCGGATTCGGATCTAGCTGACTATGTAATTGAACTAAATACTAATCCCTTTCACTGCCTACACCGGGGTACTTCTAGAAAATTTGGTGACGGATTTACAAACTTATATTTATTTAGATTGACAGTGATATTGAAAGCTTTTAAATGTAAATTCACAGTAAAATCGGGATACAATTTTATATTATTTCACATTTTCAATCAATTTCGCAACTTAGTTAAAAAAAAATATTGCTTTGCAAGAGCAGATCTGTCAAGAAGCCTAGATGCTTGTGTATCAGGATCTGGGCATGCGGTGGGACAGCTTTCAATACCACTCTTGTTTGTGAGATTTCTGAAAATGCAATATCAGTTTATGAGATTCCTGCAAATATAAAACCAGTCCGAGACATTCCTGTAAATAAAATATCATTTAGTTAATTGATTCAGCAGTCACTTTGTGGTAAAATGTATCCATTTTTAATTTAAGTTTAACTTAGTAAATATTGCTATTTCTTAAAATCAATTGTGACACATGTTTCGATGCATTCCGCATCATTTTCAAACACTGTATGTGAAGTTAATTTTACTGTCTATGTTGCCACTTATAAGAAATAAAAAGAAATAATAATGATAATAATAATGAAATAAATTGATAAAAATAAGAAACAGCCCCTACTCCCTCTTCAACCTTCAAAGTCCCAAGGACCCAACTCTAAAATTTGCATTTTTAATTTAAGTTTTACTTAATTTTAAGAAATAGTGTTATTTACCAAGTAAAACTGAAATTAATACAACAGGAAGGGTATTTCTGCCCGTTCGGTCGATTGATGCTCGAGGACGGGAAAGGTATTTTTATCTTCTATGGCAGCCTTATTTCAAAGGCAGAAAAGAAGGAAGTATCCAATATTTTTATGTGAATATTATTAAGGTCTTAACTATATGTACATAATTATCAAATCCCGCCACCAGCGGTCCACAGGCGTAAAAAATACCCGTCTGAAATGTGTTAAAAATGGATATAATGTCCCCAGGAATGAACAGTCGCGTGGTGGCATCAGGGGTGCCCGTACCCCTGTCCCCGGGCTGCCTGGTCCGCTGGGCCGGCTGCTCGGAGCGCGGCGCCCCCGCCGTGCTGGACGCCGGGGGCACGCTGCGCCTGTACCAGCACGGCCCTCGCCTCTGGGTGCCCGTCTGCGAGACCGCCTCCCACGCCCGGGGGATCTCCGACACCTTCTACATCATCTCCGTAAGTCCTCGGCTCTTCATTTTATTCTTCTCATTTTTTAAATGGGCATTTGTGCATTTGTACAAGGTTTATAGATCATTAAGTAGATTTTTGGTTCTTCAAACTTAATTTTTTTTTTTATTTTAATCCGTGTTGGGAACAGGAGGGATAATTTAGTGTGGGCCAATTGGGAACTTTTCAGCATTTGCTCATTGCTGAGAGAAAACCACGTAAAACTCCTCAGGAAAAACCGGACTGTTAACTGTCATCAGCTGACCTTCTGTTCCACTAGAAGAGGGTTTAGCATTTTGTGTCCTAGCTTGGTTTATAGTACCAATGTCCTTCACTATTCTTATCATGTATGGTCCCACCTCTAGTGACAGTTCCTTATGAATTACCACGGATCTGATGTCGGATAGGTCCTCACTCAGGCTCCTGCAACGCGCCTCTAGCTGTTGTCTTTGAAATCTGCAAAGGGGGCAAAGCATCAACAGGTGAGGGACATCTTGAGGTGTCTCATCATCACACGTACAGCTGTGAATCTCGAAGATCTTCGCCTGGATGCCTCCGTAGTGTAATGGTCAGCATGCTTGGCTACATTCTAGAATGACATCGTGAAGCATGGAAGCTCACGGATCCCCCAGGAGCTATGGCTCCCGACGTGACAGTCAATCACTTTAGGTATATGATGCAACCCATTCTATGCAATAAAAGGTCATTAATTTGAACAATGAATATTTGTATTTCATCATAATTCTTAAAATATTACAAAATTCTGGTCCCGAGTTTTCTTATGAAATTTTTGATAATTCAAAAACATTTCATTCAAAATTTTTAATAAAATTACGTTGAAAGAATTGTTTTTAAAACAAAATCGTAACAAGTATTAAAACAGGTGAATTATCGTATTATCTTGTTATCTAGTTGTTATTTATTCCTTTTTTGTTTACAGGTATCGGAGGAAAATGAATGTTTACAGGCCATTCTCTGTCGGAGTTCTCCGTTCCCCCTCACCGCCCCTCGCCCGACTGTCACACAACTCCCTCTCCAGGTCAGAATTTGGCTTTATTTTTACATATCGCCCATTTTGATTCGACGTCAAATCTCGTAAATTTTTTAGAAGATGCATATCTTCTACTACCAACACGTATCTGTACTTAATAGTTCATCACCTTGACACAGTTTAAACTCAATCATTAGTTATATGAAGGTAAGGTGGTATGAAATAGATATTAAAGTGGAAAATCACTTATGTTTGTTTTGATACCCTGGTAACCGATTGCACTAACCACTACACGAAAATGTTATTAAGAAGGGAATATGGAAGTATAAGTATTTACAGGACTTACAACCTGATATTAACTGGTTTTAACTGCAACTGTTGACAACTTTATGCGGCGTGTAACATTCACCACAATCGACAATCGCATTGTTCATACTTCGAAAGTTGTATATACAGTAGAACCTCTCATAAGGAGCACCTATAATAACGATTAATTTGCATAACAAGTAAAAAATGTGAAAAATTTGCTCCCTTAACGAGTGACGTTTCGCATAACGAGTTACAGAGAAAGGGCAAGTCCTTTTTTCACATTAGCTTGTGAGCCGGGACTTCCGCACCAGTCAAAACAAAAAATGTTTCGCTTAACTAGTAAGATTCTGGAATGAATTATGCTCATTATCAGAGGTTCCGCTATATTTATAAGTGACAGAAACACTCACATTTCCCAATACAAACTTCTGATTTTAATTTATTTAGGTACACACAGTGCTTGTAATTGTTTTATTACCTCCCTTATTCTAATTATTTTACATATATGTTTTTTTTAACCGGTTAACTGCCAAGAGCATCTTAAGACGCATAATTTTCTGTGAACGGAGCGCCGCTCATACAAAAATTACGTCTTAAGACGCCCCATTTTAAATGGGCTTTTACTAAAGAAAATCAATTATTTAAAATGTACAAATATATTGAACGCATAGTGACATCTATTGAGAATATTTTTGCATACTTAGAATTGAAACAGAATTTGTTTTTACCACTTTAAACGTAAATTAAAGAGAGCTTTGTCGTCGGAACAACTAATGGCGCTCAGGGTTGTCCAATAATCCCCGAGTTGCCGTCACTGCCGAATCTGATGACAGTGATTTTAGTGTCGATTCTGATGATTTTTTATTTTTTTAAATCATAATTTGTGTGTGTGTGTGTATACTTTTAATATTAAACTAACATAAACAATTACTTTTGATATATAATTAAGTTTTCATATTTTATATGACAAATTTTGTGACAACCCTGCACCATGAACAATTAATCTTATAATTATGGATAAATGACTGCACGACTGGCGCGCTCTTCATTTATTTGGTAAGTTTTATAAATAAACGTTATTACACTTTGAATAACGATATGTTTAGAAGGTTTTTTATTTTTTACCGCCATACATGTACCTGCCGGCAGTTAAAAGGTTAAATATCTGTGGGTATGAAAACATATTGTTTCAATGTCAAGTCTAAGTCGTCAATGACAGTAAAGTAACCAATTTACCAATAAGTCGGCTTAGGTGACAAATCAGTGTCTGTAGTAACAAATCAATATCAGCTATGCAATAATTAATTATATGTATATTTTTTACAGCTCCCATTCTGCGAGATGGACACAGAGAAGAGTCAGTATGAAGAAAAATTACGAAGATTGGCAATGATGGGATCCAACGAAGAATCCGCCACTAAACTTGAAATTGCACTCAAGTTGTTTGCGGTAATAAACCCAATTATTATTTTGGCGTCCAGTAATGTGTGGTGCACCACATTCGATTAATGCGGTGTTTTCTTGATCATAAATTAAATTTGTCATTGTAAATTGTCGAGCCATCTCTTTGGTGGTCTGCCCGGGAGACGTCTACCTTGGGGTTGGCCGTACAGTGCAATATGAGGGAGTCTGGATGGTTCCATTCTTCTCACATGCGCATACCATTGTCTCCTTCGTTGCCTTCCCCACCTAACGACATCTTCGATCTCGCATATTTCCCTTATCTTGTTCCTTATTCTATCTTGTAGACTCTTGCCAGATATGCTTCTTAGTCTTCATTTCTGATACTTTTAGCGGATTTTTTGTGACTAAGGTGTCCGCTGTACTTTCGATCCCATATGTCATGATGCACACAAGTTTTATGTATTTTGATTTTGCTGCCAATCTTCACGTCAGGGTTTTTTCAGGCATGACTGTAGCCTTGTTTACATGCCCCATCACTTCACTTGGCAGATCCGTTTGACCACACAGGTCCACACCCAGATATTTGAACTATCCACTTGTTCTACTAAGACGCCATGCTCTTAGTCTTTGTAACTGATATAGTCATGTTGTATTGGCTAGCAAGATGGAATGCGTGCAAGAGTAGTTGCAGGTCCCATTCTGTCTCAGCGAATATTACAGCGTCATCTGCATAGCAAACAGTATCTATAGTTTCCTCCTTCCAGTCTGTATCCTTTATGTAGTGCTTAAGTATCCTCCACAATCCCATCCATGATAAGATTGAAGAGGTCCCTTATTAAAAATATGAATCAAGTTATGATAGGGTGGTCTTGATAGATGCTCAGACTGACATCACTGATCTCATGTCATGTTTTGCCTCAGATGCTAATTTTAATAACCTAAACCAATTTAAAAAACACGTCTTTTTTATAGCTGGCATGCAGAAGCGAAGTGGAGCAGCGTGCATCAGAGCTCATGGAAATCCTGCAAGACAAGAGGGCCATCGCCCCCGCAGCACGCTACGCTTCACGTCTTGGCAAGTTGCACTTGGCGGACAAGCTCTCCAGCATCGCCAGTGACTGGGAGAGTAACGCCGCACTGAATCAGCCTCTGGAGACTTCTACGCAACAGCCAGATGAGGAGGCCGAATCCCAGGAACTGGATTCCAGCCTTATATTGCCACATAATGGAAAACAGAGGGAGGAAATTGTTCCATTGAAACCAGCAGTAAGTTAAACACATGTATATATCGTGGGTATACATATACATGTATACCCACGTTTGTATACACAAAATTCCTGTTTGAATAATCCCTATTATTTAAAGCTAATTTTGCAAGTTTAAAGAATGTTGAAAAAAATACTATGCATCATTAGTCGAAATTGCATGTTTTCCAGTTAACTTTTTTTGCCAGTACACCCACTATACATTTATTTATTGACTTGGCGTTTAATTTGTAGAACTAGAATACATAAAATACACTATACATTTGTCAGGCGCAGTGGCGTAGTTTGGTAAACGCTCGGCATCGAAGGTTCAATTCCCGCCAATTGCAAAATAAATTTATGATTTATTTTCAATTGGTCTGGATGTTATTACTGACTACTACTTTCCCGTACTAAATATGTTTCCAACAATCTAAAATTATTATTATTTTAAAAGAGAAATATTTGTGTTTTTATTATTAACAAAAATACTTCAATTTCATACTATGTATTTCTGTGAGTCTGAGCTGCTCATTATTAAAAATAGGTATCAAATTAAAATGATTAAAGAAACATTTGTTTATATAGCAATTGAGTTTATTAATGACTACTAGTTTCGGAAGCTATCGTCAGGTCTGAATAATAGCATTGTTATTATTCAGACCTGACGATGGAAGTTTAGGTTCCGAAACTAGTAGACATTAATAATTCAAGTGGTATAAAAACAAGTGTTTCCTTCATTTTACACAATCATTTTAACATGTCTTACCGTAAAGTAAATGCCGAAACAATTAATAAAATAGGTATCAAATTGTTGTAGAGTGGGTTTAAACCCAGAAACTCTGACTCAAGTGTCCGCGACACTAACCACAGGACCACAACCCGACACAAATTGATATTGAAATATTGTTTGTGATTATTTTGGCTCGTTTGGTTGGAAATTTTTACGTTCCTCAAGTACTTAATCATAAGCAATACTGTTTTTCCTTATTACTGGCAACACTTTTTGCAGTAAAACCACGACTGAATTCATGCATAAAGGGGTTGACTGACATAAGCTCTCTTTCTTTCTACTCAACTGTTGGCTGATCTTTGGCTACTTGATCTCCAGATCAATTACAACATTTTGATCATTTACAAAATGTTGTAAATAAATTATCTGGTCAAATTATAAGCTTAAATGATAAAAATGAAAATGATATTTTCTGGCGTTTCTCATGTGTGTGATTATAATCCAGGATTCGGACCTCACATACTAATAAAAGAGTTTCTGTTCAACAAAAAGCTTCTTTTCATCTCACGATGCCTCTAGTGAATTTCTAGTGATTCAAGAACAATGTTTCAAAATTGGTTCATATATATAGAATTTCCAAGAATTTGAGTAGTGTGGTTGTCGATAATGGGTAGAATTGGTGAATGTTACACGTGTGTAAAGTGATCACTTAAACCAGCCTATGATGGTCGTCAGCCCCGTAAATGCTCAGGCCTCCATATTCTTCTTCATCTTTGATGAGATGTCAAAAAACAATCCAGGTAATTTCACTATGTTTGTACTTTCCAGCCACTGAGAACATTTGGAACCAGGAACCCGTTCCGAAAGTCGACAGATGTTTCCGACAGTCACGTAGGACCATCGGAACGCTCCCGCCCACTCTCCTTGACAGACCGCCAACTCGTCAGTCAAGAGAATACTCCCAGCCGGCCTTCTCCTACTCCATCCGTAAGTTCCATTGGTGAAATTGTTGTCACTCTGAGACTCATTTAGAAAAAATATATGTTTTATGAATTGAAACTGATAACCATCAAAGTTTTAAAGGTAATTCATAACTTGTTGGGAAAATAATAAAAGCAGTCATCAAAATTAATTATTTTTGTCAATTTAAACAACGATAAAAAAAAAATCATAAAAATATTCATGAATTTTTTTATGTTCAATCGTTTTTTGTTGTTGTTCTTCTTTTTATCAATTTTATGAAATTTAAATTTGAATCAATCTTAGTGAAGTACCATTTAAATTTAAAAATCGCTCACTCCTTTCAACAATGTCATAAACCAAAAATCTTCAATTTTCAGTTGTGCATGTTTTCGGAATGCTTAAAAAATGTACTATATCCCAGCAAAAGCGGCATATTTTTAACTCAATATTTACCTGCTACAGGGCAGAAAGTGATGTTAATGCATTTTGAAGAAGAGGTATTGTTTAATTATTTTTTTAAGGATACTAAATATTTTTCAAATGGAGAAAAAACCTTCAGGTTTTACCTAAAAAGATCTGTTGCATAGTAAAAAGTTCAATAAGTGGCTTGATATTTATTTTTAATACATTGTGTTATATTTTTTAAATTTTAAAATGTTCTCCTGAAAAATCCAATTTTTTGATTTATGACTTTCTTGAAAGGAGTGAGCGATATGTGATATTTGATGTTTGGGAATGTAATTTGTTTTGTATTGGTGTGTGTGTTTTTTATTTTTAAATTCAGTCCTTGTACTTCAAATGAACAGGCTTAGTAAGAATAGTACAGTAGTATATAAATTTAGAACCACAAAGGTTAAAATTTGACTTGTCAGAAATTAAAAGGATTTTTTTCAATTCCAACAAAGTACAACCTGATTTTTAACCAGCTATATGGTGTTTCAATACCTCCTGTATTTCAAAATTGGCTTATTCTAGGTTAACAAACCATTGCCATCGGAGACATTTGTCCAATGGTACGGGAAGAATAAAGAAAACCTTCAGGCTGAACACGGCGACCTGACGCCGGGGGAGTTGGCCAAGGTCGGCATGAAGGCCTTCAAGGCGCAGCAGCAGAGAGCGCCCCCCGCCACAGAGTCCACTCCCAAGAGGAAACTGTCCCCCACCAAAGATGAAGAAATGAACGGTGAGCCCGCTAAGGTGGCACCAAAACAGTCCAAACTCAGCGCATTCGCATTCCAGAAGAAAGCGGCATAGACTTCTATGTTTAAATGAAAAATATATGCATCGGGTGTTACATCGCTTTCAAATTTTTGAAATTTATTGCTACTCAAATGTGCTGTGGTGGCAAAATAGTCCATCATCTGCTAATTGCGTACGAAATTCAAAGATTTTTCTCAGCTGGGCTGGATATGATGTATTTTTCATAACTTTTGCCCTTTTTTCTTACTTTCATAACCAAGAAGGTATTACAAAGACTCTATCTACGTATTGCGGATAAATTTACACATTGTAGATAAGTCCGCCTTCGTAGTATACTGGTTAGTTCATTTAGCTTCCGTAGTGAAGGTTCTGAAATTGATTCCCAATGAGGTCAAAATAAATAGTAATTTTCCACTCTTATTTATATTTGATATTGCCCGGGACTGATACCTGAAGCGCAGGACTGATCATCTTATCTTCTTCCAATTAACGAGCAAGTGTACACTGCACTGATGCAATATAGTGCCATATGCACCATTAATATGGACGAAGCTTAGAAGAAGAGGTGTATAAATTATACTCAACTCATATTTTGTAAAAAAAAATGGTAACAGTAACTTAGAAGAACTCTAAAAACTAAAACTCTAGAAGTGAAATTAAATTTATATACACTATGTAGAAATACCACCACAGCAGACAAACAAGCCTTTTATTTGGTGACTTTCTAGATTTAAATTTTTAAAAAAAAAACAAGAAAAAAGTTACATTTGACATGGTTTAATTGGATCATAAAATTACAGTTATTCTTCGACATATCTAGAAAATAATGTCAGATTTCCAGGAACACTTCTTGACAAAATAACAAAACAAGAAATGGTATTTTTTTTTTAGATTGTGGTTCCAACACTTTTTGTTAGGCGTATAATATATCTGAGTCCAAACTGACTATGTAGTGTAACTAAGCTTGTTTTATCTTTAATATATGTACATACTAAACAGGTCATTTAACCCTAGATAACCAGAAATGTAACCCTAGATAATAAAAATTAACACTTAGTGTGGGAATTTTTATTAAACCAATATTTTATGAAAGATTTGACATCTTGTATTAGTTTTCATTTTTTACATTTATCGTTTATTCAATATTTTACTATCATAATTTATACAAGCATGATTATAATTATTAGAAAACTACCTATATTTATTATGTACTGTAAATAAATACTATAAGGATTTTTTAAATAAACAAAATTGTTAACATTTAAAAAAAATTTATTACCATTAATTTCATTTCAATATTTTGTTTATCTCTTTTTTTACTATTTTTAACAGCGGAGAGCTTTACGAGTACATATAAAATAGATACAAAGCCAAGGAATGGAAAATAACATTTGGTACATTAGAATAAAAAATTCCTATAGCGAATAAAGTAAAATGAATGTTACTAGAAAAATAAAAACAATAGAAAAGTATGTATAAATGAGAACACATGGTATATGCGTTTATAAAAACAATAGATATCTTAATATATGTACTTATTCAACAAAAAGTATATCAACAATTTAATGAAGTAATCCTTTTAAGGTGGGGACTGACCGGAGTCATTTTGTCGTAACGTAACACATTACAATGCGAGCATGTATAGTCAGTACAGCATTCTGAGTGCTCCACACAAAGTCGGATGCTCGCCGTGAACGACGTTACGTTACAACAAAATACTCCGGTCAGTCTCCACCTTTACATTTATTGGTAGAGGGGTTACAGAAAACAGATTTAAAAATCAGTTTACTTATTAAGGTGGAGACTGACTGGAGCATTTCGTCGTAACATGACGTCATAACATCGCTCGCGGCAAGCATCAGCTAGCATCCGAAACTATGAATGGAGCGCTCCGCTCGCTGTACTGACTGTACGAATGCTCGCATCGTAACGTATTACGTTACCACGAAATGCTCCGGTCAGTCTCCACCTTTATGTAACTATAACCATTTCATCCATCATCCGGAATTTCTTAAGTTTATTCCTTAGGAGGTGGAGGGAAGATTCCTTCCTTGAACATTCTCTTCCACTCAGAGCCATTCGGGTAGAAGTGCTTCTCTAGAGAGTCACGCTTGAACTCCGTGCTGTATCCAGGTTCCTAAAATTACGTCACATTTTAATTAGGTATATAACATGCATAAATCATAATTTAATCTTCACAAGTGAGTTTTAACCAGATTTCTTTTATCGAGAAGCTCTATAATTTAAATAAACAAGAAAAACAGGGCTCTTATAACTAACAAAATAGGTTAGTTGCATAAACTCGCTCATGGCCTTAGCATTTATTCACTAATGATTTTGATATGTAACAAAAGTAAATAAGTTATCCATTTAAACTGTGAGAGATGACATTTCATATAATATGTAGTTACTAAAATAAACATTTTTACTGGGCATCTCTCCCACTTTTCAATACACAGGTATA
This sequence comes from Brachycentrus maculatus, assembly GCF_059751285.1. NCBI lineage: Eukaryota > Metazoa > Arthropoda > Insecta > Trichoptera > Brachycentridae > Brachycentrus > Brachycentrus maculatus. The sequence continues at coordinate 2,745,379 of NW_028280760.1, read as the reverse complement.
TATTTTTGAATTACGATAGCCAACATTTTAACACAATATTTTTCTTCGGGATTATTTCCACAGATGTCAGCAGTATGAGGAATTAGCTCTATTTTAAACCAAAAATCATTAAGGTGTCAATAAATAAGTAAAAATTAAGCTTAAATTTTACCGCACCGTCACAAAGTGTGTGCCAACTGTTGTAGAATTAATGACATTTCCACTTTTAAAATATACATAAAATTGACCTTTGGTGCCAAGTATCGGGCGCGCTCCACCTGCGCGGGGTACACAAAATGTTCATGCTGCTGGTCCACAAACTCAATAAGTCTTCCCTCCATAGTGCAAGACAAGCTCACATAGTCCCACATCTGTAGGTGCTGGACCATCTCACAAAGACCCACACCACCCGCATGAGGACATACTTTTACTGAAAAGACAAGCTTTTCTTACAATCAGATTTAAACACAAACCCCCAATCGAGTAAATATACCATAAACAATATTCTCAAAGTAGGTGTATACTAGGCAGGTACTTTGAAATGTTTTATCTTTGAAAATTTCATTATAAATCATGAATGAGGTTGCATTCTTTTTTATCTTCTTGGCACACGGGTTTTGAGTGCCAGTACTAGAGTACCTAATTTATTTTCGATATAATGTCAAACTTTTGACAGATTTTGTGAATTCAAAAAATAATATGGGAATTTTTAACATTGGAAAGTATGCGCAATGCTAAAATTGTCATAAATGAAATTACCAAAAAATGTTTTGGAGTTAGAAAAAAAAGCCCTAAAAACTCAATTGGCTAGTGTTCTAACAGAAAAATCTGGACAAAATCATTGTGCTAATACAAAGTACAGTAGAATCGCGATATAAGTAATCGCGATATATCGAAAAATGACGTATATCGAAAAAAAAAAACAAATTTATTCCCTAAAACTAATTTTTCACACAAAAATGCATTTATATAACGAAATCCCGTTATTATGTATAACAAAATCACTTTTGTCCCGTACGAAAAAGTGTCAATACATTTAAGTAAATTTATAACAAATAAAAAATGTTATGATAAAAATATTTCAAAGCCGCGCCGCCACGGCGCCGCGCGGAAATAAAAAATGTTAAGATGAAATTATTCAAGCCGCGCCGCCGCACCATATGCGGATGGTTTTATGGCGATTTTTAAAAGTAATTCAATACAATATCCCATCAGCTTGAGTAATTAGTAATTAGAGTCTATGAGTCAGTGAAATGATTTAATTTAGCAATAATAATTCTTTAGTTGTGTCGCCTACTTTCAAAATCCGCTAGATCCAGTTTTATAAGATTTTAAAATAAATACTCTATCGGAATGCCAGTTGTGGGTTTTATTGTTCAAAAATTTTAAATACTTGAAAACCCCGCTAAAAAATACTTAAAAACAACGTTGTATTTCAAATTCCGATATATTCATGAAACTTGCCTTCTGACCCATATCGGTCAAACAGAGAGCGGAGATAGGTCAAAAGTTAAGCGTCATTATCGATTTGTGTCTCGTGTTTTTTTTTGAGTACTGAAAAACTTTCCAAAAAATGGGAGAATTCTCTATTTTATAATATTTTATTATAAAGATAGACAAATCTTTGAAACATAAATGTTATCTGGAGAATTTGGATTTTTTTTGTAAAATCGACTTATATGGATCTGGCGGATTTTGAAAGTAGGCGACGTAGTTATAATCTCTCTTCTTATTTCAATGAAATTATTTCTGTAGGCCATAAAAATTCTTATGTATATTCTCTCCCATAATCAGTCCACCTGCTTATCTCAATGGTAGACAATAATAATTCTCAAATTACAATCCGTCTTTTTATCTCAATGAAATGATTCTGTTGACAATAATAATCCTCAAATTGCATCCGTCTTTTATCTACATCGTAAGGGCATTTGTCCACTACACGGAATAATTTTACCGTCCGTCCGGCACATCAGTTTGCGTTTTAAAACGACGATTTTACGATCGAATTTACGCGCAACGTGTTCACGCACCGATCAAGAGCTCCGATCCGAAGAAAGATGGACAAAAGCACAAGCCAATCCAAGCCAATCGTCATTTTAAAACGCTAACTGACGTGCCGGACAGTAAAATTACACGGAATTTCGGGTAGTGGACAAGCGCCCTAAGTGGGGCGTAGTGTCGGGTAAGACAATCTGCACACTATTGGACTAGCGGAGTAACGTGTTACGACGTACGACATGCACGCATACTTACAAAGCACGCCACACGCGCAAACACAGAAACGTTTGTGTATTTTTACGATTTTATGTTAGGATTTGATTCCCGATTTTTTTACAAATTAATTATTTCCGTCGCTGCAAATGAATGACATTATGAAAAACATTTACCAGACCCAACATTACAAAATTGTTTTATTTTAACTTTAAATATGGCCAATAAAAGCAACTAGGAATATTAAATATGACGGACAAATTTGGACAAATACGAATTTGTGCGTTTTATACGGATTTTGAAGGAATAAAGAGATCAAACGGAATTTGAAGGATTATAACGGAATTTTAACGGATTTTAGGAAATTTTTAGCGACGGCGAAAAAAAAAATCATCGCGTAAATTTTGGAAAAAAATTTTTTTTCGCCGTCTCGTAATTTCGCAATTTCGTAATTTCGCAATCTCAATATCGAAAACTACTCTTGGACGTCTGACAACACTGGCCGTCAGTAGCGCGCAAGCCCTTCTTGTTCTCGGCTTTGGCGGCTACTTGTGATATTATTATTATTATATTTGATGTTATTATTCTCATTTTCAGATACATATTTACCAGACCCAACATTACAAAATTGTTATATTTCAACTTTAAATATGGCCAGTAAAAGCAACTAGGAATATTTACGTTTTTCCGGTTTTAAAATCACATTCTCATATTGTGTACAAAACACATACGAGTATCATCGATTCCCGCGGCACTTTTATCACCGTAAGGTTAATAAGAAAAAAAGTGAAAATATGTAGGTATTCAGTTCCCTATGGCCCCCTTCCTCCTTTGCTTGCAGAACTTGCGATCTTTTTGAAAAGCCGCGCAACATTTTTTGCAACGGCGTGCAACATATACATACTAAGTATGATTTAAAAAAAATTCGTTATATGTGGGAATTCGTTATTACGAATTAATATTTTTTGGTCCCTTGGATTTCGTTATATCGCGATTCTACTGTATTTGAATAGCATTAAAATGGAAAACTAATAATTTCAATATTTGGCTAATATCTGAAAATATGTACATTTGTGTTATTCATTAATATTTTCATAACTCTAAGTACAATGATTCAACAATTTTAAATATCTAGATTTGGATTGCAGGACATTTAATTTTATCTTTTGATCATAACAACCACACCTTCGCTACGCAATTATTATCTGGTTAAATATACAATCTTTATAATTAATTATCCAATTTAAAAAATGTAGATTGATTATTTATAAAATTTTAATTGATAATCATTGTCAGATAAAGTAAGTAATAAAATAAATAATAATGACAATTTTGACAATAACGATTTAAAAGATTAATTTAATAAGTAAATGACTTGAGTTTTAGTAAAATCACTTTTTTAATATCTAGATATCATTAAATAACGTACCTACATAATAAACAAAAATAAATAATGGTCGCATACATAGTCTATTGAAAATTTTCACCAAATCCATAATTTTATTTCGATTTCTACCAATATACTACAGATATCTGGCAGGCACTGAAGCGTAGGTGAGGTGGACGCTCTGCTGTGATTTGGTTCCCGTCAATTGCAAAATAATTTTTCAAAATATTTATTTTCAATTGGTCTGGGTGTTTATAATGTATTTCCAAATCTACCTTCCCTATTATTATTCTTCTACCTGCAGACAAGTCCCTATAATATAGGCTTTGTGGGTTTTTTATTTATTATAATGATGACATAAAGAAACTGATATTCTAGATCAGGGGTCTGCCTGCAATCTCTTTGCTAATTAAAAAAAACTGTTAATTTTTATACATGTAATTCAGTTTCCGTATGTTTGTGTCGATGAATTTACTTTTTTTTTACAGAATGTGGCTTTATGTTAATCAAAATGTAGTTTTTAGAAAAGAAAATGTTCTCCCGCCTGTTCTTGATTAATAAAACTGTGACAGTTTATATGTTTTTGTACATGATGCCAATTTTTAAGACATTTTACTGGGTTGAGCCAATATTGCCCTCATGCAAATACACATTCTGACACAATAAATGTCCATGAGCCAATTTCTCAATTCAATCCATTAAATTGAAATTATTAACTTTCAGCTTAGTAGACTAGGATCCCACTTGGCCTTGTGTAAATCTTTATAGAAAAGGAATCTTACCGTTAAGTTTGTGTGCCATCAAATACACTGACAGGATTTCATTGATCCCTCCAATCCTAGCAGAATCCACCTGACAAAACTGCATGGCTCCAGCCTGCATGAATTGCTTAAACATCACACGGTTGGCGCACATCTCCCCTGTTGCGACTCCAATATTCAATGGTCTGCAAATACACAAATAAGATTCGGATGACAATAAAAAAATACAAATCTGATGGATATTTTGAATGAAAAAACATTTTTAGATATTTAAGCTTTAAATAAATATATAGACAATTATAAAGACGTCATATTTCTATATTGGGGCCAGCCAATTTTTTTGTACTGCAGAGCTGTATCAAAAATGTAAGAATAAATCTGTTTGTAAATTTACCATTCAGACATTACTTTTTTAGGCAAAAGGTCACACACTAGATCACATCTATTTATTAAAATTAAGAATATTATTAATGTACCAAATTTGCAGACATAATTTGTAGGTGGAGATTTGAAGTAAAGAATTTAAAGGTATTTAAATGTATTTTTATTATTACTGTTTTTGCTCAAGGGACTCAAGTAGTATGAGTACAGGTATGTAACCTTGAGTGCACTGGACATTGGTGCTATTATTTATTTCCTACCTACTTTTCCACCTTCATTTCCTTTCTCATATAGCAGTAATGCCCTCAACCTAAATTTCTTCACTTATGTCATCTGTATCCAATGAAATATATTCCACTCCCCCATATCTAGAGTGCACAATTAATCACCTTGCATTCATTTTATCTGTTCGGCTAATACCGCATTAACCTGATGCAGTGTTCTATGCACCATTTGGGTGCAGATAAAAATCAAAGAATAAATTTTAAATTATTTTCACTAAATCAACCTTATATTGTAGATAAATATCTATAAAATGTATAGTTTCAAATTGTAAATTGCTAAATCAAAAAAGTACATAAAGTACATTTAAAACAATTATTTATAGCAATTTAATAAAAATTCAAAACTGCAGATATAACAATATGTAAGTAGCGAAAAGTCCAAAAGGTTTATATAGCCATAATAATGTTTTCAAAAGTTTAACACATAATTATTAATACCATCATATAAATCTACCTTATCTCTGCATTACCCGTCACTCTTGTTGATAGCATTGTATGATTTTGTAATTTAAAATTGTGAGATGTAATGCAGAGATATTTGTTTTAAAATAAACCCCTTGACTGATCAGTTTTCATAAGAAAAAATATTTGGAAAAAATCCACCACAGGCCATACACAAAGAGCCACCCACCACATTTAACTACCTCATAAAATAATACAGGAAAATCAGTTTGAGCCTTTTCTTCACCCGTGCTAGCTACAAGCAAATCCGCAAATGCTAATTTTTTTGTCCGTATGTGGTACGCTCAAAGGGGTTATACTAGAATGCACTTTACTTTTGTTCTTACCGTAATGCTTTGGAAATAGTAGCATGCCCCAATATGTCGTCAGGGGATGTTGGTTCTTCGATCCACATTGGTTTAAACTCAGATAACTTTTGCATCCAAGTTATGGCTGTATCCACATCCCAGGCTTGGTTAGCATCCACCATCTAAACGAGGAAAAAAAAACAATGCTATATGAATGGAGAGATATGGAAATCTGGGCATTTTCAGGAGGTCCGATCTGTCATTAGGTGGTTCAAGTTATTGATATTTATTATTGATATCTCAACATAGTTAAAAAAATAATATAGTCTAGGCATTTAAAGGCCTTACAATTTGTCACAAGCTGGTTTAAGTAATCACTTTATACACTGTTAAATATTCATCATTCTACCCATAATTGACAACCATGCTACATAAATTTCGAAAATAATAAATAAATCTTTCAACTCTATTTACTTCACAAAAATCTTGGCACATGGTCCTTTGAACTCACATGTGAATGGTTACTAGTTACATAGAATATATACATGTTTCAAAAATTCAAAGTCAATATGGATGTTCCACATAAAAGGGTCACATCTACCAGTTAATAACAACTCGTAAGCTCTGTAAATGCCCAGACTTCCATATTCGCGTTCTCAAAAAAAAAAGTTTCTCTGAATCTGTTAAAGCATCTAAATTATAGATATCTTGATATATCCAGTATTTGTGTACAGATAATTATAAATGTTGAAATATTGTTTGCATTAGACTGTTAGAAAATATTACCAAGTTGTTCTCGTCCCCAATTGCCTCACGAAGGTTTTTGCATCTACGATAATCATCTTCGAAATTTGTTCCCACTTTTAACTTGAAACTGTCAAATCCCATATCCAAATATTTTTTGGTCAACTCTTTAACCAGGTCATCGGGGTAACCCATCCAACCTAATGAAAATTAAATCAATTAAATAATATGATTTATTTCAAATTATAATGCAAGTCGGAGTTGTCAAATGTTACTTACCCACTTGTGTTGTATATGCCGGGTACCCATTCTTCACCAAATTTTCAATTCTTTCTTTTTTTCCTTCCTGACCTTTTTTTAAAATTTCTATCGCTTCTTCACGTGTGACAACATCACTTATATAGCGGAAATCAATTGTTGAAACCAATTCCTACAGAAAAGTCGGGCAATAGTGTAATTGTTAGAATAATAATTCTTAATTGTTAATCAAATTGATGTTTTATAATAATAATGATAAATATTTTTATTCCAGCTTGACTAAGCAGTGGGTGTTATACTTAGTAAGCTATATTGTTATGTTTATTAGTATATAATAATAAAAATATAAAATAAAAAATTGTAAATATTTTTTTTTTTAAATATTGTTGATAGTTCTGGAGAGGTGATGTGAGAAGATCAGCTCGCTAGCAATGGCAACACTGCGCTCCAGTTCAGCCCCCATTTAACAAACATTTTTATGATAATATTTAAACTCTTTATCACCCTCTCCCAGAAGTCTGCCACTCTAAGTCTTATTAGCCCATCCCATTGTATATGCGCTGAAGTAAACATACCACTCGCGCATTGTCTTAAAAATAATAATAAATTGAAAAATAGTGAGAATTCATTTAATTACCTCGGGCTCTAAATCTGCCAACAGTCTCCACACGGGTTTCCTTTCAACCCTGGCCCATAAATCCCACAGAGCGTTAATAATAGCAGCTACGGCTAAGTGAGACACACCTTTTTCAGGTCCAATCTAAAAATATATAAAATATTTCTAGATCTTATCTCTTCTCATAACATTCGCCCCTCAGAGATGATTTTAAAAGTATTTTTATGTTCTGACATTTGGATTTGAATTCTGGAAGCATTTTCAAAAGATTCGTAAAAAAAATTATACATATGTATTAATTTCTATAGGTACTGCTAAAATATTTATAAACAGAGGTTCTATGCAATTACTACTTAAGTAAAAATTGTATGAGTGTAACTTCCATGAAATATATTTTTATTTTAAGGTTCATTCTTTAATCCAAAACTGAGCTTTATGGAGACAGGTTTACAATTTTTTTTAAAGTTGCACAAAATTTATTTACTTGCATATAGTACAAGTGTTTTACAAATTAATTTTAAAATATGAATTATGCAATGTATTCATTACCCTTCAAATATTGCTAAAATATTTTTAAGTTTGTTTTTCCCAGAGTTTTACTCTTAAAATCAATATTTTTATCCAATGATGGCTTAATTCTTTTGTTTACTTTTGTACAAATTGATCCCTTCTGCATTTATTATGGCAATGTATACATATCGCTAACACAGAGACAGTTGATTAAATCATATGACACTATTCCTTACCCATCTCATTTGTGAATCACTCGTCAGTAACCGCCAGAAAGCGCCAAAATCTTTGAATATATCGGCTGCATTCTTACCCAGGAGGAATTGCTTCATGGATTTACATGCTAGCACGACCACTTCTGTTCCTCTGCCAAGAGTAAATGTCAGGCCATATCCGACTTTACCCCCGTCAGTTTTTATTGTCACATAGGCACAAGAGTAATTAGGATCAGTGTGCTGCAAACAAATTTTGTTCATAAAATTTGCAAGAATCTAAGTTTGATAGTAGTTAAAATTATTTGAAATTTTCAATTTTTTTAAAAAAGGAATAACCCGCAAAGCGTCTATTTTCGATGCTTGTCTGCAGATAGGATAGTAAGGATAGGGAAGGTAAATGTGAAAAATACATCATAAACACCCAGATCAATTGAAAATAAATCTTTCTTGAATTCAGTTTGCAATTGGCGGGAATCGAACCCGCAGCGCCAATTTCGAAGCCGAGCGTCTACCCAACTACGCCAAGGCACCTTTCAAGCAAGTTATTTACCTACGAGCTGTCTGCATCACTTTATTTGATAGAACTTAAAAATAATGATTTCTTAACAAGACGGGTAAATATAAAGTTATGCTTTATCATTCCTTATAAGTTGTGCCTGCTATAGTTGATTTGCTCAGTATTTCTTGTGTAATGATATAATTAGTACTTTTTCTTTAAAAATATATATTTTCCACATATATAAATCAATATTAAATTATATTTTAAGAAGACTTTTCCTAGTCGAAATTGCAAGTAGGTATATAATTATAATATTGAGAATTATAAAATGCAACCATAGGTGATCTTTTTTTAAACTCAAAAATATTTTTAAGATAATTTTAAAAATAAAAAGACTTAAATAGTCATTGGAAGTCAAAAGTGATTAACTTCATTTTACATAAACCATAATTTCCATTTAGTTTTTAAATAATGTTTATGTAGGCAGTATGAATATTTTTTCCAAAATTTTTAGTTAGAGTTATGATTTTCAAACAATATGCAAAATAAATAATAAAAAAAACACTTGATTTATTTATTGAAATTTTGTATTGATTCATTTTAATTATGAATAAGGTATACTATACCAAAGCATCGGAGCCGTGTCCTCCTAAAGATGTTGGGAAACGGACATCATCTACATCCACACCTATTATATTTAAACCAGTTCTGTTAACAACCATTTTCAACCAGTAATGATATACTAATCTCAAAGTATGTAAACTAACAACTATCGTAGGTGAACTCGGAGAACGTAATGAATATAATATGAGCGTTATCATAATTTACTCTTGTATAAATATTTGATGCACTGTAACCCTGATAACACTCAAGAGATATGGAAATGAATTTACTTGTTTATGTTTTCACCTGGAAACCTATTGGTTAATAAGTGATAATAATATTAATGCAGTAAAGGCTTGTTCATTCAAAATTGAATAGATAGAAATTCGAAAAAAAACAATAAATTTTTTTAAATCCCCTTTTTTTCATACAATTTTTAATTAATTAAAATAAAAATAATAAAGACACAAGTTGTATTTTTTTTTAAATATATTCTCTTTCTTCTGATTTTATATCGAATTTCTTATTTGATATTCTTCGATTTAACTTTATTTTTCAATTATTAAAAAAAATATTTAAAATATTTGTCCGCCTCCGTGGTTTAATGGTCAGCGTGTTTAGCTACCGTGCTGGAGGTCCCGGGTTCGATTCCCAGGGGGGGAGGTGAAAATAAATATTAGTGATTTAACACTGTAATATTTATTTAATATTACCCTGGACTGGTTCCTGAAGCGCAAGAGTGATCACCTTGCCTTCATGTAAGTAATGATCAAGATAACACTGCGTCAATTTGATGCAGTGCCCTATGCACCATTAGGTGTGGATAAGGGTTTAAAAAAAATAATAATAATAAAAAAATAAAAATAAAAAAATATTTGATAAATCACTGGGGAAACCAGAATTCTGAAATATTTATCCGAATTATGAGGAAATTAGAATTAAATTTGTTTGAATTAATGAGCTTTTACTACAGTAATTAGCAAACTTATGAAATGTTTTATGAAGTGCTTGCAAACTATGTTAAAAAATATGTCTGTTTTCTCCAAAGTTAGCTGAGAAAAAATGTATTTACAAAATAGTTTTATTTTATGAATTTACAATGAAATAGTATTATTTTTAGTATCAATTATACAATGAACTGTTTTTTTTCTTGTCAGAAGTGCTGTATCATGATACAGCACTTCTGATTAGTTGGAGGTAGGTGAGGTATGATAGTAGTGTATAATATAATAATAATAATAATATTTTATTACTTTATTAACTGTCTGAGTCTGACTGCATGCATCAGCAGTTGAGCGTAGTCACGAGTTGTGGTAGTACATAGTAACATTGTCTGCTATAATAACAATCTGAATGAAGTAGATTAAATTAATTTTTATGATCAAGGTTCGCTTAAATGAATACAAAATATAAAATGTTTATAAAATTTATTAAATATGGAATTCTTAACAGAGATATGTATATAAACAAAAACAACATCAGTAAAAATGCATTTTGTGGCTTATATAGTATACATTGGATGGCTTGATATAAGGATGTTAGAAAAATACTTTAAAAATATCCATCAAATTTAAAAAAAAAGAGTTATTAACTAAGAAACATTCCGAAACAAATGTGTTTTATAACCGTTTTTAAAATTGAAAATAAAATTTAAATTATTTTAATAACTAAGAGAAATGGATGATAGTTTTTGTGAATGTCCTTAACTAATACCCTCATGCAAACTTGAGTAAATAACGAATCTATTTTTAAACAGTTACAAAATGAATACAATAATATTGGATATTTCTTTCACCTTTAATTTTATTGAGTACATATTTACTTAAAATATGGGGTGTAAAAAATAGTGTTGGCGATTGAATCTTATTGACCTACTCATAGTATGTATTTACATACATAATGAATTATATGAACATTTGTATATATATATTATTTTTTTTTTATAGCACCTATCAAAATAATATTATGGAAAGTCAATTCACAGCTTTGAATTCAGTTAAACCTTAAATATCTAAATATATATTTTGTCTTTTAAATCCACAAGTATAAATAAAATATTATTTATTATAGATTTGCTATTTAATTGAGTTTAAAATTTTAAATCACAAATATATTTACATTAAAATCACAATTCATGGAATGATTAAAATTGATCACCTTTAAATTTCAATTAATGTATTTTTTAATTTTGGTCCCTAAATGAAAGTTTGGTAAAATATAAATAGGATTTATAAAATGCTGTTTCTTAAACAAAGTAATAGTATTTCACTATTATAGTACCCTAATTCTAGTAATGGCCTGTAAATTTTTGATCAATTTATAATTGATATTTGTCTCAATAAATATTATACAGAATTCGATTTGTTTTTTACAAAATCATTTTGTCACACAGATATGATAATAATACACTTTTTATTTAAAAAAAACTCTTATAACAATTAAAAGTCATTTGTTTTGATGTTTATATCTTATAAGTAACTAAAATATTTAAATTTGTATGCCTTTTTATGAACAAAAAGGTTTAAAATTTGTTTTTATGTCCAAAAGATAAAAAATGACTTAAGTCTTTAAAATTATACCAAAATATTGTTTTTTCAAAATTTATGATAGGCATATAACACATACTTATTTTTATTGTTCTTTTATGACTATTAAAAATGTATAAAATAGTAAGTTAGGTATAAAGTAAATGTAGTTAATAATATTCTGAAAAAAAAAGTGTTCATTTAAAAATATATTTGATTACTAATAATAAAGTATAATATTATCAGTTAAATCATCTGAGTGCTAATCAACTTATAAATATTCAGGGGTATATAAAATATTTAGATTTATTTTGACTCCCCTAGGAATCGAACCTGAGATAAAGTCAATGGAGATGTACAGTAGTAAGCTCATTTATTAACTGCTACAAATTTAACATTACATCATAGACGTAAATTCTTTAGTAGATTTTCATAATTTCTGCTCAATAATCAAAATTCTTCTCTTTTTCATCAGCGGTGGGAGACACCTTGTACAAATTGGCAATCTCACGAACAACGGCTCTCTTGCCATCTCTCCAGAGTTCCGAGCACAGCTCCCCGAGGGTCCGTTGGCCAGTTCTTGTCCAATCGAGCAAAACTTGATAGATAACCTACAAGCCAAGAAGTTTAAAAAAAAAATACTACATTTCGCTCACTCCTTTCAAGAACGTCATAAATCAAAATACTTGATTTTTCAGGAGAACGTTTTTAAAGTTTAAGAATATAATACAATGTATTAAAAATAAATATCAAGCCACTTACTGAACTTTTTACTGTGCAACACATCTTTTTAGGTAAAATCCGAAGTTTTTTTCTCCATTTAAAAAATATTTAGTTTTTTGAAAAAAATAATTAAACAATGCCTTTTCTTCAAAATGCAAAAACAACACTTTCTGCCCTGTTGCGGTTAAATATTAAGTTAAAAATATGCCGCTTTTGCTGGGATATAGTACATTTTCTGGGCATTCCGAAAACATGCATAACTGAATATTTACAATTTTTGATTTATGACGTTCTTGAAAGGAGTGAGCGATATATGAAATGTTCATTCTGTCATACAAAGCATTATATGCATTCAAAGCCATGAAGAGAAAACGCATTGTGTATGTTTAACATGATAACCACAAAACAGTGAAATTTTTATGTTAATTCGATTACTCATCTAAGAAATACTATTAAAGAGGAAAAAATATGTATTTGAAACAAACAAAATAACTGAGAAATTGACAAAAAAGAGCAGTACGATTGTGCGCTGCACTAAGGAATCAATATATTGCAAATAAATTATGCGGTTTATTTATTTGCTAAAAAAAGATAATGAAGTAGAATGCTAATGAAATAAATTACTCTACATCATCTCCATGAGAAGGAAAATTAAATATTAAATAATTATTGTAAAATCGAAAGTGGTAGTTTTTTTTAACACTTTGTAATAATGCACTTTATAAAGTGATATTTGAAAATATAAACTGGAATTGTGATTTATGTGATTTCCAAGTCATAAAAAGTTACGCTTACTGCCGCCTCTCAACGCTGAATTTAGTAATATTTTATCAGATTATCCATTAGAAAAACTTTTTTCAACATTGTTATACTTTCAAACGTACATCTTTTAGAAAACTAATAAGTAGAAATCAAAGGCTTGGTGTAAAATCTTATACATAAATCTTTATTAATATACATACCTCCGGAATACCCTTATGGTAATGAGATTCATAGAGCAAGTCCAACATTCCTTCCTCGTAGCCGAGTCGACGCGCTGTGCTCCTCCAGCCTGAACCCAAGTTCTTGCTCACAATATCGAGATGTCTATGTTCAATCTAAAATCAACATTCATTCCATGTATATTAGTTACGAAATTGATGAATAATTGGTGAATATATAAACACAATCCATTTTAAATTAGATAGTTCAACATAAACGCTCTAACTTTGTATAACCCAGAGTATTCACTATCTGTGCAGACACATCTTCAATGAAGATGCTGTGCTTGCAACAGCCATGAGCATACAGCGATCCAATATTCATAACTCAATTTCTTACAACAGGATATTTAGATTATTTATTTATATTATTATTTGCTTGTATGGGTTATTATTATTCATACTGTGTATTGACATCCATCTAAATAATCGCAAATCAAAATATAATTTTTGGGCCTAATTGGATTATTACAAATATGTAATAATGCATATAAATGGATGTTTGATATTTTAACATAATGTTGTTCAGAGAACTTGGTAGATAGTAAAATCACTGCCGTGTCACTGATGTATCAGTGCTTTCTGTATAAGAAGATAAGTATTAAAGTAGGTACCATATACATTTGTTATGAATCTGGAATATTTTTATGAAAATATCAGAAAACAAAAAAAAAACCTATCAAAAAAAAATTAAGAGGTGTTCTCTTTTTTGAGTCAAAGATCTTACAGATAAAATTGTCTACAGTTTATACTGTCCAAATTTTAAAAAAAATTGTTTGACTAATAATTAATAGAAAATACAAAGAAAACATTACTTCATCTTTAGACTCCATTACGGCAACAATGAATTTAGTTTTTCTAATCGCAGCATCGGGATCTGGCTCAGGATCAGTCGTCATTGGAGATCCAAAGTTGTAAGTTACTTCGGGACCCCAGTGGATTTTACTGGAGTTTACAATATTAATCACGCTACCAGAAGCTGCAAAAAAAGAATAAAATATTCATAATTAATATTATGTAATGTAGAATTTATGATTTTACAGTTACGGATGTACGCATTAATATGACTACTTATTACTAATTACTGTCATATTTTTTATGAACCCGGATGTACCCACAGAGAATCTATACAAGTTGTGAGAGGGGGTTGTTCTTCTCACTTTTATATTTAACCTTCAAGGTGATCTGTCCGCCAGTTGTCCTTAACCTGTTAACCGGGCAGGAAGTATAAATATGTCAAACATAAACCATATCGGGTATGGATAGGACATATGAATACATCCTTGAAATGTATGTTGCGCCCTGGAGTGGGTGGGACCTATATTTTCAAACAACAAAGGTAATTAGTCATATACATACAAGTCTCCACAAGAATTCTTTTCTATTTGTTTGTAATTTTGTATTTTCCTTTGTGATTTAAATATAAATAAACGAAAAATATATATTTCCTCGTCTTTTTTTTTATTTTAAGCATAAATAAATATATGAAATTTACGTCCACCGGGCGTGACGTACTGACACGTCCTAGTGAAAGAGTTCGCACCCGTTGTATATTGCGTAATTAAAAAGTGAATTCCCCGGTTAACAGGTTAATTGACAGATTTCCGAATGTACAAGTACCTTAGACAGGTAACTATCCACTATTTTTGGAGACTTTGAAGTCTCCAAAAATATTGATATAAAACATGTAAGAAAATCCAAGATGTTTTAATACAGTTCATTAATTATCTAATGGGCAATGGGTTAGTCTATTACTCTTTTAAATATTTATATTCAAAATAATATACCAATAAAAATACATTTTTGAACATACATAGACAAGATTTTGTGCTGATTTTGGTAAGAATTATTATTAATATCATTAAAAACGGTGATTTCTTGTCCACCGTTTAAACTATAAACTGTGAACTTATAAAATTGTAACAATTTGCTTTATCTTAAAATATATTTAGTATTGCTTTATACTAAATATATTTTAAGATATTAGGACTAGAAGAAATTTTTATTTGATTACGCATTTTTATAGATTGTTGCGCGATATGGTCGATAATCCTGAAATTATCCGGAGCATAGTCTGTATGTTCCCGATAGTTACCTAAGACAGCGTCAGCATAGATTGTTTCACATTCCTTTATACAGGACCAACCTGCCGATGGTTATGCCTGTAGGAAGAGCTACCGCTATGTTGAACAATATCTCATTGGATATTGATTTGTTCCATGTGTCTGACGTAGTTTTCCGAAGTGGGATTCTTCTACACCTTAAGCAATATTATTCTTGCTTATTTTAGTTTTTTTTTAAGTATACGCTTTAAATTTTAGTTTGTAATGTGTATGTTAATTATAAATAAATAAATTGAATTGAATTGAAATTCTAAATTATATGCATAAATTTTAAAACAGAATAAACCTTGTGTGTTTAAAATATGATATATGTATTAAATGCTCTATGTACCCAGTATCACACTATCCATAGTGATATTTAATAACTATTTATAAAAAAAAATATGTTTATAAGTGGGTAAGTTAATGAAATAATGAAGGAAGGTAGACAGACACAAAAGAGATTGTGTCATCAGCCACGACATCCATGATTACATGACTCATGACAGACAAGTAACAAAATGTAAGTAAAAAGCGTCCTTGAAGTGTTCTCACAAAATCAGCACTATATAAATTATCCATTATTATTATTATTAAAGAATTTGCTGAACAAGTATTGTAAAATGTGGCAACCCAGTGAGATCAAAGATCTGATAAAAAATCTGTAAGAAAATATTTAGTTATTTTTTAAAAACGGTTTTGTTTTTTAACTTCCTCGGAACACAGAATTTATTTTGTGCAGTGAAGATATATAAATAATAGAAATGATAAACTTAAATATATCTTACCGCTGGTGTTAATAGGAGGAATCATCTCCTCTTCGGGTGAACTGAACTCGGTTTCAATCTTCTTCTTCCTCTTCTGTCGTTGGGGAGGGATGGGAGGAGATTCTGGAGGATCAGTAATTATCGGAGGAGTATCAACGTTACGAGATTCAGACTCTTGGTCAATAAAAATTCTGGGAGGCGGGTCCTCTTTAGAACCTGTCTTGGGACGGCCGGGCACAGCATCGGTAGCCAATGAAGAGAACTGCCGAACTTTAGCACCAAGTCCTTTTATTTTATCCATTACTTTAGCTAAAAAATAAAAAGGTAAGTTACTTCACAAAAATAAAAAATACGGCCCTTTATACTTATTATTGTGCGTCAATGTACTGTTTCATTGTGCAATTGAATCTAAATAAATAAACAAAACGTAGTATTTAAAATAAAAATATTGGAAGATATTTACTCAAATTCTGGATGGCTGTAAAAATGTATAAACCAATATGCGACGATACGAAATTTAAGGCAGTCTAATTCAGAGAAATCCTTGAGCTTATCATTGTATTTGCCGAGCCAAACACAAAAAGTGACAATTGATATAATAATAGCAATAGTACAATCTGATCTGTCAAACAAACCTAGGTACGTCAAACGTCAATATTTCTATGGTCACAGGTCATCACGTGTCATCATTTTATATGTGCCTCCTAGACAAATCTATATTGTAGATTACATTAAAAAAATCGATATGCTTTTTCTCAACAACCATCAAAACCTCAACCAGATGCAAATTCTATCGCGAATGATTGATGGAAATGCCTGGAACTTTTTTAAAGTTAAATAAGTCAATAGGTTATCGATGATCGTAGTTGAATTGATTTCGTTTGTATAAAATTTTGACATTAATTTGAAAGTTTGAATTAGCCAATTAACCATTTAGCTAATGGGTTCCGTATGCTTGTTACAAATGTGGAAATTTTCTGTTTTTTTAGCGGGTTTGAACGACATCCACTAAAAGCATACATGTAAAACATGATTTCGATGCCAAAAATTTGACCCTTACCAGAGCAAATAAAAAAGCTCCAAAAATTTCTAAAATATTTTTTTTTCCCCAAATAAATAATTTTGAAAGGCACCTTTTCTATTTTGTAAGAAATTTCAACGCATGGTTTATGTTACGAGCAAAGATTTTGAATGTGACAGCCAGGTGCAATAATATTAAAACATCTATGGAAAGCAGGAAAGCACGACAGATATTGACGAATTGCTGTAATTTGAGTGGACGCGGATTTTGAAATAAAATATACTTTTCGAAATCAAAATGATACGAGAGCATGTTGTATGAATTTGTTAAAAATATGGTGAAAATAATGTTGCCTGATAACATAATGAATACTTGATAACTGTGTTAATGAAACAGTTCAAATATTACAGACATGTTCCTAAAACGGAATGTCCGATCAGCGATCAAAGAAAATCCTGCGCTCACTCTTCCTTATTCGTATTGGATATTAGTTGCTATTAGATTTATTCTGGCATGCCTTCCGCAAAATGGGTATATACACCCGGATGAGTTTTTTCAAACTATGGAACCAATAACAGGTTTGTTGCTGATATATCTGTAATTTAGTTTACTTTGATTATAATATATTATTAAAATATTTTTTTACAGGTGATATCCTTAACGTGGACGTTCGACACTGTTGGGAATTTAACACTACTTTTCCCTTAAGAAACATAGCTCTCTCACATATTACAATAGGATTCCCGCTAATGATTTTAAATTTCATAGATTCGATTTTCAGAAACTTTTTGATTGCAAGTCTAAGAACTCCCTACTTTATTTTAATATTTCCACGTATATTTTATTGCCTTCTCTCTCTTATTAACGATTATTGCCTTTACAAAGTTTGCCGATTGTACGGACAGAACTACAAGAGCAGACTCCTAACGTTAGCAAGTTCGCACGTGATACTCGTATATGCGACTCGCACATTTTCCAATAGTCTGGAGATGGTATTAACTTCATCTCTCATATGGATCGTGGCAGATTGCATGCTCAAATCCGATTGCATTATTTATCACAACGAATATCTCAGCAATAAGTACGAGAAGACTAAAGACGTAGTAGAAAGAGTAAATATTTACAAGTTGAGGAATTCCTTGCCCGCCCATTCCTTGAGTAAGTGCGTGCAGATGGCTACTATTGTGGCAGTAGGTATATTTAATCGGCCCACTTTTGTAGGGTTCGCTATTCCGCCCGTGTTTTTCTGGCTTATTAGAGGCCTAGGAACAAAGTTTATCGGCTTTAAAGACTTTCACGTTAGGATATTGTGTTTCATTTTGAGCATGCTTCCGGCCATTTGCCTTTTAATTCTTGTAGATAGCTTTTACTATGGATATCTCACTTCTGGTGAGATCTTGTACCTGGATATATCCATGCAAAACTTTGTGGTGACTCCCTTTAACTTCCTCAAGTACAACTTGTTGAGTGACAACTTGGCGGAGCACGGACTGCATCCTCGCTGGCTCCACGTTCTCGTCAATATTCCCGTGCTCTTCAATGTTCTCGGGATGGCCGCCATAGTATCCATAATGAGAATATTATACAGGTAAATTACATCTTAATTTGTAGCACCCTTGAGGTAGTATTTTATGAAAATGGCGCTATTCAAATTATTATTATTATTAATTATTTTTCTATTAATTGATTCAGCAGTCCCATTATTTTCTATTAATTTGTGGTAATATATATCCGTTTTTAATTCAAATTTAACCTGGCAAGTACCACTTTTTATTTAATTTATTTACACACTCTTATTGTTTGAATTGTTGTTTTTCATCAAACATTCTCCATATACATATATATAAATTATATGCGGTGTTGTTTTAAATATAATTTAATTTTTTTGTCGATAAAATAAGAAAATAGTGAATTACATACAAAATTCAAATTCACTCTTGTAATTTTATTTTGAATTAAGGCAAAATTGAATAGTAAGTAAGTGAGTAATGATTGTACTGGTATTTATTATGTAATGGAATAAATAAATGCCTCTATAAGTTAATAAACATGTTACTAAGTATTGATTTGATTTTTTTCAGAGTGAGCAAAGGATCCTACGGTACAATGCCTAAAGTGCAAAGTATAACAGGACTGATGACATTTTCCTTCATAGCACCCTTGGCTATACTCTCCCTGTTTCCACATCAAGAACCTCGATTTTTGATTCCAATTGTACTTCCGATTGTCTTTCTGTTTACAAACGTTTTACAACAAATTGAAAGTGATAGTATTCACACCAAGAAATTAAAAAAATACGCCTTCGTAATTTGGTGCTTCTGCAACATTTTTTTGACTATATTGTTTGGATTTATCCATCAAGGAGGCATATATTCGGTAGCTAATCACTTTCATACAGAATTGAAAACAAAGCCTCGGGCTACGACTGTTCATCTAGTCACAAGTCACATATACGACATTCCACAGTCATTATTCCTGACTGAAAGTACAAATAAACTTAGAATAAACCGAGTTACTAATCAAAAATACTACTTATCCAAACAAATTTTCCTTTATGAATTAGGATCAAAATCTTTAGAT
Source organism: Brachycentrus maculatus (assembly GCF_059751285.1). Lineage (NCBI taxonomy): Eukaryota > Metazoa > Arthropoda > Insecta > Trichoptera > Brachycentridae > Brachycentrus > Brachycentrus maculatus. The sequence goes on along the minus strand of NW_028280760.1, from coordinate 2,725,484 downwards.
GATGTCCTTAAACAAGTTAAAGTTATTTGGAAAGCGAACGAATTGAAATCTAAACACTCTTTTCGTTTGTATCTTCTTATTCCTTCTTCTCTTAAATCAGACCTGGGACAGGCTTGGTTTAAAACTAACGCTACCACTTTAGCATTGAAAGAAGAGACTCAATTCTATCCGCATTTGAGTACGGAGGCATTTCCTTATCTCCCGAAGCCTAATGATCAAACTTGCTACTACGAGGGACATTCTCTGTCGGATGTGTCTTGGAAGTTGCAGCTAAATCTTAAGGAAAGATTTATGTGTTTTATTAACCAATTTTCCCTTGTTTTATATAAAGTAGATGTGTCCTCTTATTTAACTATTGACAAATTTAACTCTGAAAAAAATATTCGATGATATTTTTAAAAATAGACACTATTATTATTGTGAAATGAATTAATCATTATGATCGCTACTTGGATTTATGAAAAACGCGAATAGCTTATGATCTCATAAGACAAAATGGCCTCTTTTGTAGTGCATATTATTCAGGCGCCTTACTCTGCAATAATCAGGGTACATACTACTGGAACTACATAATTAGGATTCAAGATCAATCCTGAAGCTGTAATGTGATATTTGAATGAAATTGCTTGACTCTAAAATTGATGCCTTCTTAATTTTATAGTAATATATTTATTAAATTTATATATGTGTGTATTTTAGTTAAATTCAGTTTCAATAAACATATTGTGTATGTAAACCATGACCAAAAATATAGAAAAAACTGTTCCATAACAGTTTTATTACACTTTAGTGAAACTATTGTGCTCCAATAAAATACAAATATTTAATATGTCCTAATAAAAACAAACTAAAATAAAATATTAGGAGTAAACTACTTTGTAAAATGGAGATTTGTAATTTTCCTTTTTTTGTCGTACGATTTGGCTGTTAGGGTTATGGATTTGAAAATGTTTTACATTTTTTTATTAACCAGCACAAACGATAATTCAATAATGCTTAAATTTTAAGTGTTAAAAATGATTTGTTTTTATACGAATGTGAGATATTATGTACATATATTACATTGCACAATGCTATTGCTACTAAATTATGTACTTTCGCAAATTGACATTAAAATTGTTACACACATAATGTATTCTCAATTATAAAACTGTAGTTTAATATTAGTCTTGAGGAAGAACCTGCGTGCTTTAAAACCAGTATACATTGTAATTTAAGATCTAATACATGTATATGATTTTATAACAAATTTATACCTATTTGTGATCATATCAGTCAATATTGGTGTACTACTTGGTACTCACCCCCCATAAAGAACATGGTTTTAAATCAAAGTTAATTTACAAATACCTGTCTCTCCACAGCTGTCATCCACTTGTCAGTTGTCATTCAACAAAATGTCACAGCTTTGCTTGTTTGTTGAATTAGCATGCTCTATCTGAATATGAAGTGCATTCATTGGCTATCAGTGGTTAGAAAGTCGCCATGTTTGAATTTGTTTACATTTAGCGTGTGGTTTGTTTATAATATTACCCAGGCAATAATATTTGAGGGAGAGGATCCATTTAATTACTTTTTTTAAGGTGGAGACTGACCGGAGCATTTCGTCCTAACGGAACACGTTACGATGCGAGCATTTGTATAGTCAGTACAGCGAGCGGAGCGCTCCATCCATAGTTTCGGATGCTCGCCGCGAGCGATGTTACGACAAAATGCTCCGGTCAATCTCCACCTTAGCTGTCAATAATTGCATTAAATAAAACACCATTTTGTAGTTAGTCATTTTAATTAAATAATAATATTCAAAAAAATATTAAATAATTGTAAAAGTAATGTAAATAAATAATTATAATAAGTTCAGAAAACAATAAAATAATATCAAATAAGTGATAATTCAGGGGGCTGATTGGTTTCATAGGACCAGGGCAGTTCTTCTCCAAACTTGACTCTGTACGCCCGAGAGCGGTGCGGGTAGAGGTTGGGATGGTCCACGTAGGCATCGCACTGGGAGCACCACACCGACAGGTCGGCCAGGGAGAGAGACAAGGCGTGCTCGGTCCGCTCGCAATGCTCCACCATGTGCCCTTCTATGTAACGACCGCACGCTCTCTGCAAATAAATGATAAATAATCTTTTAATAGTACAAATCACAATCCTCCGTGAAGTATTTACTGAATGTGTGGAGATTGTAATCTGTGTTAAGTGATTACAATCTCCACATAAACAACAGTAGAAAATAGATATCACAGAATCTTACAAAAATGGTTACAGAACACTTAGTAAGTATCTAAAGAATTTAAAGTAATTATGTAATTAAGTAACATTTAAAATAAATTAAAAATATTAACACAAGTAAGGTAATAACTAAAATTTTCATTAAAAAGTAAGATCACAAATTCTGAAAAAATCAAAAAGTTAAAGTGAATCTCGATTTTAATATTTTTTTAAATACAGAAAATACTTATGTGGAGTACATTCATGAGAAGAAAATTATTATTTCTTTTGATATGAAGTAATAATTTTTTTGTTAATTTTTAAGAAATGGTAGTAAAAATAAATTGAACTTACAGTAAAACAATGCAAGCAGACCCAGTTTTCTGGTGTGTGATCACAGTTAACGCATTTTTCTCCTTGAGCAAAATATTCATCCTTAGATTCAGGACGGAGAGAATCCACATGAGGACACCAGCTTAGTGGAACTACGGCATACATTTCTTCATTCACTATTGCCTAGAAAATACATCACTTTATTTAAGAAACAAAAAAAGCTAGTCAATAAAAATGGAAAAATAAAAGTATATTGTACTTACATCCATGTTCTCAGCCAAATAATCTACGAGGGTTTTGGTCTGGACGGCTCCAGTATTGCTAGAACTAGAAGGACCTGCTTCCGAACTGCTTTCCTTCGGATTGGATACAGTTTTCGCTTTAGATGGTTCATCTTTTACATCAGACATACTTTGAAATTTTATTTTATTTACATCATCTTCGTTGCACTGGGAATGTTGAGAAGTTTCGTCTTTTACAGGGGTGGTTTGATCACCACTTTTGTCTAATATCTTATTTTCTAAAGTCAGAGAATCAATATCCTGAATCACTTTGTCTATTGCCCTATCGGTGCTAGGACTGTCCGGTACGGTTTGACTGTCGTAAGAAGAATTCTGATCAGAGCTGTTGAGGCTAGATTCGTTGTCATCTTTTTCTATTTTTATGGGGATAAATTGAGGTTCTTTTACTATCAGACCGCGGCTTTTTTCCGGAGTCGGTAAAACGTTTTCTTTTGGCAGGGCCACTTGAAAGCAAATATGCTTCCAGTACTGCTTGTGAGATGTTATTACGTCGTTGATGGAGTCTACAGCGCTCGGGTGGGGCGGCTTCCTGGACTCGTAATGGTGGACCAGAGGGTCCCGAAGCAGGGCTTTAGTGCACATGGCCATGGCGTAGGATATGGCCGTCACATTGTACCCCCCCTCCAGGCACAGGATGATCCTTCCCCCGGCCAATCCGGACAGCCAATGGGTGAAGCGCCCGAAGCATTCTGGACTCACCTTACAACCTGCGCGGGCATAATAAATGATTAATGATTTAAATATAAAAATAAAACACTTGTGTAAGACCATTTTTTGAGATTATTAATGTAAACTCTAAAATTAGTTGTGTTTACATTAGAAAACTCAAAAAGCCATCTGGTAAAAGTGTTTAATTTACACATTCAAATCACTATGTTATTCCACAAAGTAAATGCCAAATCCATAAATGATATAAATCATTAGTAATGTTACAAATGTGTAAATCTATCTCGCAAACATATAACAGGTTTAGTTTTCAAATTTCGGAACAGAGAATATTTGTTAAAATGTTCTGCATTTAAATAATCACTAACCATCATTAAATTGTCAAAAATAATTATATAATCAATATTAATTATCTCTTAAATATTATATTTACATACTAACCTCCGAGAGGATCTCCGATACAAGCATCAAATCCTGCAGATACGAGTACTAGTTCTGGATTGAATTCATATGCGATGGGAAGAATAATTTGAGTGAATGCGGCCAGATACTCCACGTCACCCATTCCTCGCTAAAAATGATGGACAAAATCATATTAAAAAAGAAACTTGACAAGTATATATATTTTTTTCCGGTAATATATCCAAAATTAAACAAGGTTATTGGATGGAATTCTACTTTTATTTACATATATATTATAATATGAGACGCATTTTGTCTTATTAAGACATTTTGTCTTATTAATGTCTGAATAAGACGAAACGAGTAACATATTATCATATATATGTGAATAAAAGTAGAATTCAATCCAATAACCGTGTTTAATTTTGGAAATATGTATTACCTAAAAATTTCAAATGAAATTCTACCAACTGTCTGTAATTACAATAAATAAGTATGTACATAGTGCGATTGAATAAGTTTGTTGGAGATCTGATAGAACACCTTATTCCAGGGTATGTTGACATTAAACCCAGCGGCAGGTCCCGACCCGACTCTGGTGTGGTCTCCATCTTTAGTGTGCGGGAAGAAGGTGCCGTGGTCGTATCGATGAAGAGAAATGTACAGCACTCGGGGGTCGTCCAGGAATATGCTCTGCGTGCCATTGCCGTGGTGTACATCCCAATCCACAATCAAGATCCTGTAGAATATTCAATTCTATAATTATATTCAATGTCAGGCAGGAAACAAGGAAAGAATGCAAGGGTGATATAAGCAATATCAATAAAATTAAGAAAGGTGTGTTGAGATGGTTTGGACATGTGGAACGTATGAGTAAGGAAAGAACGGTTAAACAAATTTAGTAGTTGGAAAAAGAAGCAGAGGAAGACCAAGAAAACTTGGCACAATCAGGTATGTCAAGTACTTAGTACAGTAAAATAATTGTGACCCATTTTCATTGATGAATTTTTTTTAAACAAATATGTATTTGTATTTTTAATTTTAAAACAAAAGTTAAAATTTCAATAAATAATAATAAAAGTTCACCATTCATCACTCCGGACATCAAATGAATTTATAATTTTACTTTTATATAGTTGTGATGGTTGATATTTCTCCTTCAAACCCCTTATCCGTACCCGATGGTGCATAGGGCACTGCATTTAAACACAGTGTTTTCTAGATCGTTACAACAATAAGGAAAGGTGATCAACCCTCCGCTTCAGGTACCAGTCCAGGCTAATATTGAATAAATATTAGAGTGAAAAAATCATTTACATTTATTTGACACCCTCCTGGGAATCGAACCCGGGACCTCCAGTATGGTAGCCGAGCGTGATGACCATCACGCTACCGAGGTGGATTACCATTTAACTACAGAGTTATTTCACTCGAGGTTAATAGTCAGTTTTATTGCTACGAGAAGGGGTCAATGAGTGTAATGATTATGAGAACCACTGGAGTATAATTATGGTGGAATAAAAATAATAAATAAATAGATGTTGATAATTACCTCTTAAGAGAGTGGCAGGACAAGGCGTATTTGGCTGCAACAGCCACATTGTTAAATATGCAGAAGCCGCAGTGCACATCCTCCGAGGCGTGGTGTCCGGGAGGGCGCACTGCACACACTCCTCCGCGGGACTCTCCCCCCAGCACGCTGTCTACCACCTGCACACATCACAGTAAACCTGTACATTCTTCCGGGCGCGGCTCTGCCTTCTGTGACAGTGCGCAGTATATGCGCCACCAAGATCCTTATTGTAGTACTTTTCTTTTTTTAGATGGGAATTTCATTTAATTCAATTCACTTCAATTCAATTTATTTACAATTAACATACACATTACAAACTTAAAATCTACAGCGTCTACATTAAAATCGAAAATATGCAAGAATACTATTGCTAAAGGTGTAGAAGAATCCCGCTTCGGAAAACTCCTTCACACACATGGAACAGATCAATATCCAATGAGATATTGTTCAACATAGCGGTAGCTCTTCCTACAGGCATTATTTACCTTGCTTATTATGTACACGGTTTATAGACCATTAAGTGGATTTTTGTTTCTTCTAACTGAAAAAAAAGTCCGGCTCCGTGGTTAGCGTGTTTAGCTACCGTGCTGGAGGTGCCGGGTTCGATTCCCAGGTACCTAAAGCGCAGGAGTGATCACCTTGCCTGCATGTAAGTAACAATCAAAATAACACTGCATCAATACCATTGGGTGCGGATAAGGGTTAGAAGAAAAAAAAAAAGTTTTGTACTGACATTTCTGGAAAACATTGGTGGAACTTCATTTTATAGAATAACTATGTAATTTTTTCCACATTAAATTTATTTGACCAGCAGTCGGGTTTCATCGTAACCGACATCATCAGACTGGTCTGATACTGTGAAGTTCCTGATTGGCCCACACTAGATTATCGCTTGTTGTTCGCAACACAGATTAAAAAAAAAGTTTTATTTTAATCTGTGTTGCGAACAAGACAGGATAATCTAGTGTGGGCCAATCAGGAACTTCACAGTATTTGCTCATTGCTGGGAAGAAACCACGCAAAACTCCTTAGGAGAAGCCGGACTGTCGACTGTCGTCAACAGACCTTCCCTTCTACTAGAAGAGGGTTCGGCAGAGGGTTGGTTTATGGTACCAGTACTAGTGTAGTGCCCGTACCTGCAGCACGCATCCGGCAGCCATGGAGGCGCTGGCGTAAGTGTCGGGGTGCAGGTACAGGGAGTCGTAGCGCTGCTGCTGCGCGAGCAGCGTGCGCGGCGGGGAGGCGGCCGTGGCGCGCGCTTGATCCACGAGCGCGGCGCTGTGGGCCAGGCGCAGCTCCGCCTCCGTGGCCGCGCGGCCCGCCACACGCCGCATGCGCGCCACCAGGTTCCAGTCTGTCAGTCGCCCGTGCACGCGCGTCAGTCGCTCCGGACGCTCCACGTGACCACTGGACATTTAAATGACAACTTCTTAAATATGTGCATTTAACCCTTCCCTTACAGTGCTAATAACTTCCGCGTGCACCGGTTATATGTATTTCGTACACCATATGAAAATGTGATTTAAAAACAGGAAAAATGTAAATATTCTTAAATGTTGCTTTTATTGAGCATAGTTGAAGTTGAAATGTATCAATTTTGTAATGTTAGCTCTGGTAAATACCTAAAAAAGATTTTAAAAAATACATCGCAAGTAACCGCCGTAGCTAGTGTAGCGACACAAACACCCTGAAGGACGACTTGTACGCAACTAAAATGAGATCGTCGGAAACAGTATGAAGCCGCGTGCGCGTGTACGTAAAGTGTGGCACGCACGCTTACACTGAGGAACGTTTGTGCATTGGTGATTCTATCTCCGATTTTTTTTTCAATTTATATATTTCCGTTGCTGCAAATGAATAACTGGATATTATAATACTTTTATATAACACTAAAAGTATTACGGTGAAATACAAAAATTCTGAGCCCGTATCTATTATATTTTATGTTGATATTCTCAAAGTACTTCAAGTTGTAGTAAATACATATTACCGGGAGGGAAAGGTTAAATAAAACTGTACATATGTAAGAAAAAATAAATACAATTAGAAAGGACAGAAATTAAAATTTGTAACAAAAATTATTTTGAACCGAGCGACAAACTAGCCTCTCAACAAACGCATCCTCCAATGTTCATCCGATGTTTTTCTTTTGTTTCTTATTGTGATCTATATTTTTTCCATCTAATATTAATTAAATAAATAGAAAAAATCAATTATACATACGATTATTATATAAGTATATGTAATATTTGACTGTGGTCAAACATATTTTTATGGTAATCAGTACCATAAAAAAATATTTTTTGTATGTAAATGTATTTTGATAGATAATAAAAATTTATATATCTCGAGCCAACTAATAAACCATAGACCAAATAGAACATGACAATTTATGATACATAAAATATCCTCAGATAGGTACTGATGAAAATTTCATCAAAGAAAACTAATTTTTATCAGCTGAGATAACATCGCCAAATTGAAAGGATGTATCTGATTAGAGTTTTCAAAAGTTTATGAAGTATAAAATGACGGCAATTTACTAGAGAAAAAGAGCAGTATATGTACAAAGGGTTGGCTTAACTTCTATTTCTTTATATGAACTTCATTGAACTAGTCAGAGAGATTTGTAAAATAAATCTGTAATGGTGCTATGGATATAGCCCGAAACTATTTTTTGAAAGAGAGTACCGTTTTTTTCATCAGCATAAACATGATTTAAAATTTTTAATTAATTTAAAAGATTGCTCAAAAAATTACTTACGGTTCACATATATTCTTGTGCTTTAACATAGCCTCATCATAAACATAACACGGCTTATCAGGGGATAGGAGGCTGGTTGCTAAAATAAAGAAATTATTTTATTATTAGAAACATCCTATTTTATCAGAAATTTAGCCTAGGTTAGATTTTCTTTAGCCATTTGAGAATCAGAAATATGGGGATTTGGAAAACTCAAGTTGCTGACAAAGTCTTCTTCTTCTGGTTGGTGTAGGCCTTGTGGCCTGTTTTTAATAGGGAATAGTCCCCTGCTATGTCGATTCCCAGCTGTCGATCCATCTCTTTGGTGGTCTGCCCGGGAGTTGTCTACCTTGGAGTTGACCGTACAGTGCAATGTGGGGGAGTCTGGGTGGTTCCATTCTCCTCACATGCGCATACCATTGTCTCCTTCGTTGCCTTCCCCACATAACGACATCTTCGATCTCACATATTTCCCTTATCCAGGCGTTCCTTATTCTGTCTCGTAGACTCTTGCCAGATATGCTTCTTAGAGTCTTCATTTCTGACAAAGTGCAGGCATTCAGAGAAAACAAAAGTGTGTGGGCCATGCGTACAGATGATATAGAAAGAAGAAATATAAAAAGAAGAGTGGAACATAATGAAGGAGTGAAAGAGAGAGAGGGCCTTTGTTTTCTCTAAATGATATCAGTTAATTACTTACTGATCTTCAAGTGGTTCAATCTCTGCAGGACTTGGTCTACAAAGGCCTTGGGCTGCACCGGGTAGCAGTCTCGGGTGGCGTACTTGTCTGGCACCTCTTCACTTCCCAGCCACTTGACTTGCACCCGGTGTTTCTCCTTCTTGATGTCCGACACATTCATGACCGTGGTGTCTGTACTGTAAGTCGGCTGGTAGTTGTAGCAGTTCCAATACGGCTTGTGGGCGTATATGCAGTTCAAGATGGTCTCTTGTATTCTGGAATTTAAACAAAATAATATAAGGATGACAAGGCAACATGACATTGTTTCAAAATGAATGTAATGTATAACATATAAATAAATGTCAATGTACCATAAATACAATTTTACAAGAGGCAAATAAAACTGAATCTGCATTTGTATAAAACAATACATACATACATACATAATAATATAAAAACATAATTCTAATATAAATCTACATGTTCTTTTAATTTCTATACAATGTTACATTTGGGGTACTGAACAAGTGACAATATCTGATTTTGAGATTTAGAATTTTTTTCAAATGTAATTTTACCAAAAGAAACATTTTTGAGTTAAAAGTGAAAATATCCCTCAATTGTATCATTTTATACATATTCCAAAACTAAACTGTAGGAAAATTTCGAATGGTTGAAGATTCGAAGCATTAAAGATTCGAAATTTGCCTACAGTTTAGTTTTGGAATATGTATAATATAAAAAAAATTAAGTATTTATATATATTGTTACAATTTTTTTTTCTTACGAGGGTGACGGTGGCACGAGGGGCACCAAGGCTGGATTTGCATCCCCCAAAAGGGCGCGCAGGGTGAGGGCGGCGCCCTCAGACAGGGACGCCGGACAGTAACCCCCTTCCAGCACCACGGCCATGGAGCTGCACACCCCCAGCAGCAGCTGCGTCAGGTAGGCGTAGCAAGCCGGGGTTACCTCCATTTCACCCTAAAGAAAAAATATTTTTTTAGGGGGAAATATCTAAGCCAGAAAGTCTATATTAATTACCCTACTCTCGGGTTATTTTCTAAGTTAATTCTGTAGAAAAAAAATCATATTTTTTTCTACACAATTATGAAAACAGATTTTTTTTGGACATAATAGGTGCTTTTAGGACGGAACTCACATACTTTTTCGTTAGCGTGTTCCCTCTCTCTTTCTCGCATTAAATGTTTTTGGCACAGGGTTAGCGCAATGGAGCAGAAAAAAAAGCGTATCACGTACGTTTATATGTGTAGGGCGGTTAAAGACTTTTCTTTCTTTAGTAAAGGGAAAAAATCATAATGGAGTAAAGACCCTCCAACAACTTTTTGATCACACAAATAGAATAACTATTTCTTGTGGTATATTACCAATTACTGGTATTTTAATTAGGGTATCTAAAAAAGTTACTTTAAAAAATAGGTAGGTACTTGTACATACAAATTTACATATTCAACTGTCACAGATTTTAACAATATATCATACATTTTTCACTTTATCCATAAACAGATTGGTAGGTCAAAAGCCTCGGTTTTTATTTTAGAGGCAAATTAGGATTTTTTTAGTGATAGCTTAACATGTCCTTATATTAAAAAATGCAAATAGATAATTTTAGGCAGTTGTAAATGCGTGACTATGTTGCCCTTTTAAGTTTGTTAAAATATAGCTGGTATATAAAATTTTTTTAAAAAAAACATAGAAAACATTGGTTGATATATGCATATCTGTATATTTGTTTAATTAATGTAAAAATAATAATAATCATAATAAAATGCATGATAATTTTATATTTTGTTTGGAAAAATAAGTGATGAAAATCATTGTATGGGCATGGCAACACTGCAGAAGCGGCGAATGAGGTATGCAATATGGTATTATTAGCTCCAATTTTGAATGTTCTATAGATAATTTACAATATAGATAATCCTCTTCTATATTATGATGATTTCTATGGATTTTAATGTCCGGTGAATTGATAGAACCCTTTAAAGTCACAGGATGATACATAAACTTGTTTTAATAATGTTTGAAGTTGGTAAATTGAAAACCAAACAAAGCAGCTAAAACTGTTCACATTGCACATTTTTTGGGCAATGGATAACTTCATTAATCAACATCAAATTCAATAACTTAAATATATAAATATAAAAAAATAGTGTAACTAACTAACCACCATGCTGGTTTTTGCATGGGTAGGTAAAGAGAATAGATCGCCAAACCATTCTGTCTTTCCAAACAATCTTTGTCTCTTCCGTATTCATGCGTCTCCTCATACATACACGCCCCGATTATTCTGACTCCTGTTCTGACCACTTTCAAGTATTTAAAATACTTGATCATACCAAGTTTTTTAAGTTAAGAGTGTGATAATGAAAATTTTCATGAAATGATTGCGACATTCACAAAGCTTTAAAAACATAGTCATTTATAACCTTCTCATCTCCAAGAGCGGAATCGTAACCGGCAGAGCAAATCACCAATTCGGGGGAAAACTATAACAAAAATATAAAAGAAAAGGTTTAAATAATCTGTTAAATAAACTCACCTCAAGGCAGCCGAGTGCTGCATCATATCCTGCCGACACTAGGATCATCTGTGGTTGGAACTGAGGAAAATTAAACATATTTCAATTCTTTCCCTAATCAAAATATTCTCAGTCTATCTGGATACTTAAATTCTGTGATTCTTCTTAAAGGATTTCCTAAGAGTTAGAAAGGAGGGCTGGGAAGTAGTTTTATTCCTCCCCCTCTCTATCAGGGGACATTCTCAACGAAGCTAGACAAAGTTTTATTCTCCTGCGAAATATTAATAACTTTTTTTTCAAATTCAAACCTTATGAAATTGCAATTTATTCTAAAAGTCATTATGATTTTTTTACATATTCTGTACCTTACATAATCTACAATTTTAGTCTTGGCATAATACGCATATTTTGAAAAGTACTCGACAAATGCCTCTAGAGGAAATATAATTAGCAGTTTTTTGTTGTTAGTGAAATCTATAGATAAGGCGGTATGCCCTGCATGTTAATAATGTTATACCTCTATAGCCATCGGAAGGAGGAGCTGATGCCAGATAGCGAGGTAATCGGAGTCTTGCATCTTGGTCTTGTTAAGGGGTACGTTGAAGTTGTACCCCGTGCCGGCTCCACAGCCAACATAATGGAAATCAGATTGCTTCAAATTTGGCCAAAAACCGCCATGCTCGTAACGATGGATGGAGAAATACACCACTCTGGAAATAAAGGATTTTTTTTAACAAGATTTTGTACTTTCTTGTAAGTAATTATTTAATTTTGTGCATGTTGTAACAGAGCTGTCAAAATTTACACATTAATCTTCTTTGACATCTTAGACCATTTAATTAGGGTGAATCACAGACAGCGATTTCACAAATCCAATGACAAGCTGAGAAGCCAAAGCCTAATTTGTATCTAAATAAAGTATCAGAAAGAGGAGTTTTAAGTTTTGTACTGACATTTCTTGGTGGAACTGCATTTTATAGAATAAAATTACAAAGATGTTATTTCATTCTAGAAAGAGGAGTAGTTTGTCCGGAATTCATTATTATATTTGTGGGATACATACCTTGGATCATCATAAAACATTTGTTGCGTAGCCTGTCCGTGGTGCACGTCCCAGTCCACAATGAGCACCCTGGAGAGACCGCAGCTGGTGACGGCATGCTTGGCGGCGAGGGCCACGTTGTTGTAGAAACAATAGCCGCAGGGCTCTGCCGTCATGGCGTGGTGCCCTGGCGGCCGCACCAGCGCCATGCCGCACTCCAGTTCCCTACGAGCCACCGACGACACCAGGTCGATGGTGCTGCCCGCCGCGATGAGAGCCAGCTCATGCGTACTCTGAAATCATTTTTTGTACCATTTTCATCAAATAATGTTTGTAATAGTTGGATAGTTTCTTATGCGCTATTTTCGTAAATTGCTCACTTGCTATTTTTGTGAATCTTACGAATTCTCTCAGAAATATTGATAAAACAGTTTAAAAAAATAACAAAACAGTAAATTTCCCATGTAATGTGTGTTCAATATGAACAGTCCTATAATTTGATTTTTATATTTATAAAAAAAAAAAATATATATATATATATATATAAATATACATATATACATATATACATATATACATACATATACATATATATATATATATATATATATATATATATATATATATATATATATATATATATATATATATATATATATATATATATATAAATATATATATATATGTATGTATGTATGTATGTATGTATGTATGTATGTATGTATGTATGTATGTATGTATGTATGTATGTATGTATGTATGTATGTATGTATGTATGTATGTGTATATATATATATATATATATATATATATATATATATATATATATATATATATATATATATATATATATATATATATATATATTAGTTCACAATTTATAACTGTTTTAGTGTTTCATTTAGTTTGATATTGAAGTTGTATCCCACATAATGGAAATCAGATTGCTTCAAATTAGGCCAAAAAATATCGAAACATTCAATTAGGCTAAAATATAAGGCTAGGATCTAAAGTTTCACAAGTTAAGTTTTAAGTTTCCCAATCAACAGTGACTGAAAAGCTGGTGACGCAATATGGAGCACACTGAATAGTTATTTGTATGGATCGATATTATTTATTTATAATGTAGAAAACAATAAAAAAAAATTTTTTTCAGAGTAAAAAATTACTTGGATACAGGTTAACATACATATTTATTACATGCTAGGATATTAAGGAACATAATTTTTTTTAATATAAATATAATTGCAATTTTTCGAAAACAGGTACAGGTGCTGTGTAAGCACAATTTAAGCAAATTAAAAATGTGTAAAAAAATTAAAAGGCCATCTCCAGAATTTTTCACTCAAGAATTACATGAATTTATAGTAATTTTGATTGTAAAGAGTATACTCGCTCACAATTAGGACTAGGCTATAAAACGTACAAAGTTGAAACCCAAGTAGGGACACGATAAGAGATATGTATTGTGGACATTAATAAATTTAAAAAAAAAAATCAATTTCAATTTTCAACAAAATGTATGTATGTTGTATATTCTTACAGGATGTATGTAAATCGCATCGAAATTAGCAGAAATAGCTTCCAGAAAGTCAACATCTTTAGACTGATGAGTGCTGAGCAGCATATCATAAACACTTTCCGAGTGCAACTGCAGAACTTCCTCCTTACTGGCGGCACGGGGTGATAGGGTTTTACACCTTTTTATCAGCCCTAATTCTTCACACCTAAAGTAAATAGCTTTGATTAGATTCTGACAAGGTTATTGATTCAATAGAAAATAGTTGATGTTTAATACCTTTTCATGATACAAGACAACCGTCCAGGGTTTTCAGGATAATTTGGGTCCCATAGACATTCGTGTTCCAACATTCTAGGTTCTAGAATGAGACCGACGTCTCCTCTTATGACATTTTTGGAGTCCATGGCCTACATTTATAAATTATAATTAATTTTTCAAAAAGCTATTTGATGCAATAAATTAAATAAAATATTTGGTATTTTAATTTTACTATTTTAGTAGCTGACAGCGGGCCACCGACGACATGTAAGAATGTGTTATAAGAATGGTTATTATCAAAGTGCATTCCCAAGAATTGTATTTAGAAATACAAACTTTAGTAAAACTGTATAAGATATTCAAAAGTGCAAATTGGATTATTAAAATATTAGAATATGGCATTATTTAAAGTATTTTCGTAATTTATCAGTAACATACAGTTTGATAGTGGTCCCTGAGATCAATATCGAATGAGGTTCTCTTCTTCAATTGAGCTTTTTTCTTGGCAGCAAGCAATGCGGATGAAGGCTGAAAAAAAAACAATTTTGTAAAGATAATTAATTTAAAAGAAAATACATAAATACAATATCAAATATTTTCAAAAACAATAAAATTTTCATCTATGCATAAGGAAAGATGCATACCTTAATAAGTGATTTCCCGAAAAGACTTGAAATCATAAATGAAATAGAGTGAGTTACGAATAATGTCAAGATAAAACAAACAAAGCAGTTATCTATTCTAGCATTTCCTAATCTATTAGCTGAAGAATTTGATATGAAATACAACATCAAACAAAAGGGTCTATTCATGAATCGAGGTTATTTTATGGTATTTTTAATTTATTACTATAATTCAGTAATATTTTTTAGATTCTAATTGTGTTACTACAAATCTATAAAAATCGTCATTTTACAATTTTCCCTTTTTTTATGAATAAGGATATACAAAATGGCTGGCCGTTTTTAAAAATGACAAACTCAATCATTGCTCTCTGCCCCAGAGAAGTTCGAGAGGCACTCTTTGCTGTGAGTTAAGACTACAAGCTGAAAGAGACGATCACTCCTCCCAGAAAAGCGGGTACGTATGATTGTATTAAGAATGAAACGATTTTGTAGCGCACAAAAATTTGCTATTGTAGATAATTTCAAATATCCATATTTTAGACGCATTTATAAAAAATATTTAAGATCAAAATGAATACTATTATAATCGTAAATTTTTACATTTTTTTTACAAAAAATAATAGGTGAAAAGACATAAGGTCTTTTCACCGATTCTTTGCTTATTACTACAATAAACTAGTGACTGTAAATTAATAAACGCTTATTTACAATTTTTATCTGATATGTACTAGAATAGTTATGAAGGTCAAGGGATTAAAAATTTACAGCAATTATGTAGTTACTAACTAACTAACTAACCATCAAGCCGCTTCTCCGCAGGGGTAGGCAGAGAGAATCGAACACCACACCAATCTGTCTTTGCAACCATTATTCGCCTCTTCCACATTCATGCATCTCCTCATACATTGTACAAAAATAAAAGAAAACTAATTATTATGAAATAAACGAAATATTAGTTGATCAAAGGCGTTTTAGAGAAAAATTATTTTTTATTATAATAAAGATAAACATACTTTAGCCGTCCCTGACATGGCTCTAGTTTGTATTTTTGCTTTTCGTGCCCCATTTCTCGTGGTCACACCAGAACCACTGCCAACGGAAGCTTTCTTGCTTTCATTACTAGTACGTCGTGAAGGAGGAGGAGTAGCCTAAAATGCACATTCAACATTTATATCAAGTAAACTCTCTTAAATAATAATCCTTAATACGAAAAAAAATAAATTTATAACGTCGAAGCTTAGTTGAAACATGACAAGAGAATGTAAACAATGGAATTCTTTGTGGTGGATTTAAAGATATATAGAACTAAATATGTACTCAAACTTACCATGTACGCGGTTAAATAAATAATAATATTAAAATCGCAACGTTACACAATATTTAACAATCATAAATACTAGATAAGCGAACTGGGCCAAATATGCAGCCTAACCCCAAATTTCCCACATAACTGCGCGCAAAATCATAGAAAAATAGCAAATTAAAATGCAGATTTCCCAATTACCGACAGAAATGACAGCTGGATGTCGAAAATATTTCGAGTATTTTTTTAGTTGCGCAAACTTCAAAAATTAGATAAAGTTGAATTGAAAGTGTTATACTGATAATGATACCATAACGGGAGAGAGCTAAATTCTTTATTCTTCTGTCCTCTGCAAGTATCCTTATTTGGGTATGTGAGTAATCCTTAATCCTACGCAATTTATCACCGTAAGGCCTAAACCTACATGATGAAATCTTGATGTTAACAATTTGATGGACAAGTTCTTATGGTTATTTCATCTCAGAATTACAAATTTATAATGCAGTTTCCAACCAGGTTCTCTTATGTAGTCATTGCTGTGTTATATATATATTTTATTTTTTCCCTACAATTAATTCGAGGTTATATTACTATTTTAATTTCACGAAAATAAATAAAATAATCCCAGATTCATAATGGCATTTGGGAGTGCCACTATTCACAAGTTTCGTCTCTTTGACAGACACTTTCAGATAGATTTTTTTACTACTTTATAAACAAAAAAAATAAAATAATTGCATATTGAAACATGTTTAATTATAAATCTAAATCATATTAAAATGTAGTAGAATTCAGTATACTTTTTACTTAACTGAACACAGGGATTAATAGCGAATCCTTTGTTAAATGCAAATTATACGTTTTTACATTGGTTAGTGCAGGAAAGATAATTCAACAAATATTAAATTAGCTTTTACAAGTTGCAAAATTGCTGTAGGACTTTCGATACACAATGGCAATACAAATGTGAAAACCTGAGAAATTTACTTATTTATGGTTTATTTTTCATTTTCTGAATTTGCACTCAGTAAAATAATAAGTCTGGGTGGTGTAATTTACTTTTTAACATTTGTGTTTTCCGCAGGGTCACAATGAATGGAATTTTACGATGTAAGAATATTATAAAAAAATCAGTAAAATTAAAAAATCCACAATGTTGTTCAGTGAGCACTTTATCACCCTTGGCCACTGCTTTCAATCACAGGCCTCGCTCTAAATTGAATTTTAGTTTAGTAAAGGATGATACAGTAAGTATTTCAACTGAAATTCCTATTTTTTACTCCGATGAAACAGCATCTGAAATTAATGTCTTTGTTAAGTAATTTAGAAGTATCTAATCATAGGATTTCATGGTTCAAAACACTCACTGATAATTTTGTTTTTATAATTAAAGTGTAACTTTGTTTTATAATCACTATAAATATTTTATTATAACTTAATTATAATGTCTACCGGTTTCAAAGCTAACCGCTTCTTTATCAAGACTGATTAATACTAAAAAAACTTACTTTTTTAGTATTAATCAGTCTTGATAAAGAAGCGGTTAGCTTCGAAACCGGATATTATAAATAAGTTGTATTAAAATATTTATAGTGATTATAAAACAAAATTACATTAAAATTATAAAATGGAAAATCAAAAAGTTAGTGTGTCAAATTTAAATTATAATTTTGTTTTTGTTTGAATATTCTTATCTGGATGGCGCTTTTAATTTTTTTTCCTTTTGACAGGGACTTTTTAAAAGGGAAGATTTGCGCGGAAATGATGGATTTTACTTATTTAAAGAGAATGCTATCTTCAAAAGCAATGACCTGATAGATGAAGCAGTCAGCACAAACCGACAAAGGCCAATGGTGGAAATATTTGATGAATTGTCGGACACTCTTTGCAAAGTGGCGGATTTATCAGAGTTTATTCGGATAGCCCATCCCAGTGTGCACTACCGACATGCTGCTGAAGATGCATGTATCAGTGTTTCTGGAGTCGTAGAAAAGTAAATATTATTTATTTTGAACTTTTCTAACCGTACAGTCCAAAAGCTTTTACTGCTGCATCATACTAAATGTCAACTAAATTGTAGTCATTTCTTGAGATTTTCTGGGGTTATTTTTCGACAAATATTTTCAAATAGGAAACCTGCAAATTTGAGACTACTCTCAACCAATGAGTCACCCTTCTACTAACATGGAATAAATAGGTTTAGGAAAAATATATTTTCATACAAAATAAAATTACTAAATGAATTGTACTTAATCATAAAAGTTATTTTATTGAAACAATACTGAAAGTAAACATTATCTAAGAGTAAACGAAACCGCAACTGGTGAAACTACTAGAGTACATCACTGGTTCATCATTCTAAAGGTAAATATAACTAAATTCCATTACCAAATTATCGGTTAATAAATTTCTAATTACCGGTAATTTTTGCTTTCACTTATTACATTTTTGTAGAAAGTTTATTATAAATTTTTCTGTGGAGTGGCATTCTTCATCAGCGTTTTTCCAAAGTTTAGACACTAATCGCCCTATAATTTTATTTTGGTTGTAGTTTGAGTAAGAAATGGTGGACCTGCAGTATATCCAAATGCGGGTTATAAAAGACGCATTATAACTGGCCTATACTCTATGTGATTTATCCATTCAATAATGTTGCCATTATTTTGTCTTTAATCCTTTTGTGATTGAGAATAAATAAATTTGAATATTTATTTTAAATATTAATTTTGTAAAATGCACTTACTATTTTGTAATCTATAATTTTTCTTTTCAGGTTAAATACACACCGCCCATTATACGATGCATTAAAAAACTCTATTCTTAATGAAAATTCCGGCGATCAACATGTAGCTGAATTATTTTTATTTGATTTTGAACAATGTGGAATCCATCTCGATACTGGTCCTCGAAAGAGAGTTGTACAGTTGAACGACGCCATTCTACAGATTGGACAAAGGTTCATGGCTGGTTGTTCTACACCGAGAAAAGTGCGGGGGGATGTTATACCATCGTCTCTAAGGGAGTAGTAAGTTATTTTTTGCCTTCTATTTTTTTCAGTTTTGGAATCGGCATGTCAAAACTCACCCGACTTTAGGCGTTTTTCAATGGCACTCTAAATAATTTTTCAATACCTTCTAAAACGGTTATCCTCAAGACTATCACTCTATTCGGTGGTCTAAAATTTAGCAGAGTTACTAATCATCTCAGGGCCAAACAATACAGGTAAGAAAATTAAGCTTGTGGTGTACTCAAAGAGCAAATAGTCCTGAATTTGGTTACCCTGTGGCGGACTGTATATGTTTTGACTATATTTGTCATTTGTAAATAATGTCTTGAAATATTTTTAGCTTTGGCAACGATAGAGAGGTGATGGTATCGGGACTTCAGGTGGAGAGTGGTGAGGAGCGAGCGAGAGAGGCAGCGTATAGACTCTATCTCTCTCCAGACCCCCTGCAGGAGCAAACACTGCTCAACTTACTGAGTTGCCGATACGAAATGGCACAACTCTGTGGGTTCAGTAGCTATGCTGATCGGTAAATTAATTATTTATTTCATCAATTTACAAGTCGCTATTACAATTGAATTGTACCAAAGAAGCTGTCTTTATTTAATCTATTTTCAAAATTAGTTTAATCTTTTAAGTTGCGGAAATCTAGGAACTATTTTTGAATTAAAAAAAATATGTTGTTCAATTTGTCTGAATTTTATTGAGCAGTAAATTAGTAAATAAGTTCTGCTGACATCCTTACAGGTGGCATAATAAGTTTCATACTTAATTTTAATTTTCTGGAGTATTTTTTTTAGTTTCTCAGACACACGTGTGGCTCCATATAGGTATGGTAGGAAATTATTCTCCCAGTACTACTTAAAGGGTTAATTAGTTATTTAGTTCTAATTTTGCTACTTCAAAATTTTCAGCGCTATAAAAGCGAGCACAATGGAAACTGCCTCAAATGTTCAACAATTCCTGGACATTCTCTCTGATAACTTGAAGGGAAGGGCCCAACAGGACTTTGACCAGATGCTGAGCATGAAGAAGATTGAGGTTCCCTATGCCAAGCAGTTGGGGATATGGGACACTCCGTACTTCACCCAGAAGGCCAAGAAGGACTGGCTGAAGGTGGCCAGCTCCGAGTACAGTCCGTACTTCTCCCTCGGAGCGTGTATGGAGGGATTCAACCTGCTAGTACAATCACTTTATGGAATATCACTAAACCACGAAGAACTGGAACCAGGTTTGTACATGTATTTTACGAGATATGGTATTATTGTATTGAATCTTTAGTAATTATCTATTTATTTATGAATTCCTCTACCTACCTTTTTGAGTTTCTGAGAATAATTGGTAGAATTCAATTACGCTTAAATTGTTGAAATATGTATTAATCATATTGTTTGGACCAGTCATGATATCTCTTTTAGGTGAAAGTTGGTCTCCAGATGTGTACAAATTAGCTGTAGTCCATGAGTCGGAAGGCTTATTGGGACATATCTACTGTGATTTCTACGAGCGAGCGCACAAACCTCATCAAGATTGCCATTTCACTATTCGGGGAGGAAAGCTGCTTCCCGATGGAACATATCAGGTTAGATAATCAAGACCGTTGTGGATTATTTTTGTGACATTCCTCCGTCTATCCCAGCAACCTGTGGTCCTGAGAGCCTCTGCCGAAGAATAGACTGTTACACTTGTGACTTTGTGGTTCCGGCTACCTCTAGGTGACACTCCTTCTTTCTCTCCTTTCTATCCAGACTATCCTGATTATGCCCAGCGTATTGAAGAATGTGTTTAGGACAAATGGAAGACGGTATGTCAGGCACATTCAACTCTAAAGATGAATCATCAAGCGTATGCTTTAAGTACAACATCTCAAAGGCATCTATCTTCTTTCTCTTTTTCGGTTTATGACTGCTATAGCATTGTCCCTCATTTAAGCATGACACCTATAGCTTAGCCAAATAACACTATGTGTGCGGCAGACGGTAATAATTGATGTAAAACTCTAGCAATTATTTGTGTCTGTATATAAAATATGTCTCCCCACAAGTGACCCATTTGATGTTTGATTCTCAGAACCCAATAGTGGTGGTGATGTTGTCGCTGGGCTGCGGGACATGGGGAGGGCCCGCGCTGCTGACTCCCGGAGCGGTGGACAACCTGTTCCACGAGCTGGGCCACGCCATGCACTCCATGCTCGGCCGCACTGCGCACCAGCACGTGTCCGGCACACGCTGCCCCACTGACCTGGCCGAGGTACCCTCCATACTGATGGAGTACTTTACCGGTAACCCTGAGGTGACTCATTTCATCAATTTATTCAAATAAAAAATAATTAAAATTTTGTTGGGAAACTACACAACACTTCATATTTTGCATAAATTATGTGGTTTTTATTTTTATTTTCTGGATAAAGTAGTTTTTTTTAATGCATCGAATAATATGTATGTTTATTGAGAATGGTCAAATTTTCATGAGTAAAAATAAAATTCTTTTTCATAATTATCTTAACAGCGCTTGTGCATTACACGGAATTTTACAGTCCGGCAGTCCGGTTTTGAAAAATAAAAAAGATTATGACTGTTTAGCGTGATCGACATACGCGCACTGTGATCACGCACCGATCGAGCAAACCGATCCGAAGAAAGAAAGACAATAGCACAAGCCAATCTAAGCCGTTTATCATGCTAACTAAAGTGCTGGATGGTAAAATTCCGTGTAGTGCACAAACGCCCTAAGGGTTACTGTTGTGTCCAGACTGTTGCGCAAACATTTTTCAACTTGATTGGCAACACTGGATCTTTGTCCCTCCTCTACTCTCCTTCCATTTCCTCTACCTGCAGTGACAGGGGTGATGGGCAGTATGACACTGGCAGTGAATTGCTAGTGATTAGAATAACTACATGATTAAATAATTGCGATTATGATGAGCCACTGTCGATAGTATCAAACTATTAACAATATAGTCCATCTAAAGGTTACATAGTGTGGAGAGTGTGCTGCAATTCTCGATTCCAAAATCTTTAGCTAAGCATTTGTTCCAAGTCCAGTCTGAAGCAGACGAGCCAATCTTGGAGATGTTTGGTAAAGAGTTACTAAATCTGCAGCAGTAATTTGTAATTTTCCAGGTTGTCCGATTATTTGCGAAACATTTTCAAACACAAGAACCGATGCCAGAAGAAATGATCCAACGACTTTGCGCCTCAAAACATGTGTTTGGTGCTAGCGACATGCAACAGCAGGTAGCTAATTTATATATTTCTTAACCTGTCCGGGAGTATGGACGTAAATGAACGTCAGTGCGAATTTTCCTTAAAGGAGTATCGACGTTAATGAACGTCGAAGTGCGTCTGTCACTTGTATAGCAATGACACCTGTGGATATTTGTGGGTAATTTTGTCATAATTGAAAAATATTTTTTTAAATTATTTTAACATAATTTCTATCTTCATAATTCATCGAATTGAGGAAGGAAAAAAAAATTCATGTAAAAAAAACCCACTCCCCAGAGAAAGTCGGACATCAATTTTTGTACTCCGGAAAGGTTAATGCAATAAAAAATATAACTATATTTTATCCAAGTTTTTTTTATTTAACCCGCAAACCATTGCGACTATCCGCAATTTTTGCAGATAACCGCGTACAGTGGTGTATAAATATTTAGTTATTTGTATGAATAATTATGTTATTTCATGTATAAAATTTATTTACAAAAATATTAATGAGCAAAATATGAAATGTTCTAGGTATTTTATTCAGCTTTGGATCAAAGATATCATGGGATCAAATCACCTGATGAATTAACTTGTACTACGGAAGTATTGAAAGACATACAAAACCAGTACTACAGCCTTCCTTATGTAGAAAATACAGTAAGTTATTTAATTTATAATTCAAATGAGGGCATTGGTGACAAATGGCAATGTCTAAATGTCACAACATAAAATATAATACGTAATTAACTTTATATGTATAATATATGTCTAATGTGTAATCCAGACATTATTACGATGTAAAGGAGACTTATTTGATTTTTGGCATATGAGTAGCTCTACTTCTAAACCACATGCTATCGCAGACAGCTCATGTGCCGTATCATGCCAACCCGAGCACTGTTCGCATGTTTTGACTTGTTTGCATTACATATAATAAACGACCAAACTGAGCTCGCCAGTAGCCACTTGACACTTTTTGTTGGAAATTCTTCGATAAAAGACCTAATTTTATCTTTTTCTTATTATTATAGTTAAACTTGTTTTATTTTTTTATTTTTAATATTAGGTTAAGTTTATTTTTTTATTTTTTATTGCTTGTTTTTTTTTATGGGACAACTTCCAAATTATGTTAACTCTAATGAAAAATAAAATAAGCTGACATTTTTAGTTCTATTTTTGTGAAAAAAGCACGAGCATAAAGTGGTTAAAAATGCTCTCAGTATTTGAAAACATTTTATGATGTTTATCTGACAACTATTAAAATTCTTACAAATAAACAGCTATTCAAACATTGTGAATCTAAATAAAACTCTACTAAATGATTGAGACAACTCACTTTCAAAAGTTTGATTTCCTCTCCTGTAAATTTCCTTGTATGCAGTTAGGTTAGTTCTGCATTCGGGTGATGAAATAATACAGCGTAATACTGATCTAATTTGTAATATATACTTTTAGGCTTGGCAGCACCGCTTCAGTCATTTGGTCAGTTACGGAGCCAAGTACTACTCTTACCTCATATCGCGAGCTGTGGCTTGGAGCACGTGGAGGAATGGGTTTGCGGCCGACCCCCTTTCCCGGGGGGCGGGAGACAGATTCCGGAATGGCATCCTGAAACACGGGGGCTCAAAGACCCCTCAGGAGCTACTCTCCCAGTACCTCAAGCCGCAGGCCATTACCCCAGAATCTCTCGCCAATGCCCTCGCTGACGAGTTAGACCATCACCAGGATCATATCAACAGAGTTCTCAGAGTCAATGAAAAGCGATGAATAACACTTAAATAGTTCTACTGTTTTGTTTTATGCAGTTGAATTTTCGTATATACGTATTTCCTTTGTGATGAAGGGCAATGTATCTTCTTATTCTACCATTATCTGCGTGGATCTTCTGCCTTTGGCACCATGACCGTTTTCAGGCATGGGTGTCCATCATGGCTTATACTAGTCTTTGTCTATCGCCAGGGAACAGTTATTCCTCCCTGAGACCTATCCAGAGTTTAGTTTCCATTGTTCCAATGACAACTACCGTCTACCTTTTCCTGTTTTATGAATTCAACAGGCAACACTTTGGACTTTATATCATGTGTCCGAAGCATTATCTTTTGACAGATATCACAAGCTTGCACCGACTTTTGTGCGAGACAGCATAATTTATTATTCATTCTATCCATGATATTTTGAGGATTCTGCAGTAGCTCTATATTTCAAAAGCCTTCGCCCGACTTGGATCTACATAATTGTATAAAGCAATATACTAAATGAGTAAAATCCACAAAAATACAGTCATCTTTTTTGTTACGATGTACTCATATTATTGTTACCTTGTTTTTATAAGATTATGTATAGCATTTATAAGACTGAATGTCTGAAGGTGCGCTGAGCGCATTTTAGTATATGTGTAAAAAAACTTATTTATAAAATAAAACATTTAAACAACATGGGTGATTTGATAAATCTTACACAAGGCTTTATGTACCTAACTGATTTGAATCCCAAAATTGAAGAGGCATCACATACTACATATTATGTGAATAATTTCATAAGCAAAATATGTTAGTCCAGTTCCTGCATTTTAGGAAATTAAATTAGGAAGTCATGACAATTTATGTATTAATTTTAAATCAAACACAGATTTTTTTGAGTCTACGACATTCGAATGTCGTTTGATAATACCTTGTTAGGGCATTATCAAACGACATTCGTTTGATAATGCCCTAACAAGGCGAAACAATTGTCACAATATAATTTTTTATGTGTTTTTTGTTAATAAAATACAACTTAGTAGACTCAAAAAAATCTGTGTTTGATTTAAAATTAATACATAAATTAAAATGGAGTTCTACAAGTTAAACGCCAAGTCAATAAATAAGTCATGACAAGGTTGTGAAGGTGAGTTGCGCACGGGGGCAACCGTGCCGTATTTTATTCTTCCTTTCCAAAGAAACTTAACATAAAATTTTACATTTCAACAAACTTCTCGAGAATAGATAGGGGTGTGGAGCCATTGCGATTTTTTTACTATACAAAAATAATTTAGAGCGAGTAAAAATTTACAAAACTATCTGACAAACTTTTATATCCAATTTTTTTAGAATTTTAAAGATAAGTTTGTTGAAGTGTAACGTTTTAGAATCAATTTTTTTTTTATGATTGTGTCTTTTTACTTTGTAAGGAATGTGTGTATGTTGGTGTCAGTGGTAACAACAATATCCCGCAATCATGTGAATACCCACGTAGTCTGGGAATGGTCATTCTAGAATTGTCTCTCCTTACAAGCAGTCACTCACTTTAGAGCTCCTAGTAACTAAATATAGATCGAATGGCTGGGAAGAATTTAGAGTTCGTCTTCTGCAATTCTTCATAGTTAATAATGATTTTGATGCCAAGCGTGCAGTTTTAGTGAATCTTTTAAGCTATTAAGTTAAATTTAATTCTTTAGTTACTTAAAGAAATAACGGAAGTTAGTTTTGAAAACTTGATCACATTGTTAGGAGAACATTCTGGGAAAATCTATTTGATTTTCAAAAGAGAGAATTTTTAGCGCTAATCAAAGCCACAATGAAAGTGTGAAAAATTTCTCTGTAAGATTAAAATCGACATTCGAATTGCCAATTTGGATCTAGATTAGAAAGAAATTTCACACTTTGATCTATAAAAATTATTGATTTTTATATACTTATCTTTTTTAAATGTTATATGGCGACATTCTCTGATCCTGATAAAAGTTTGACCTTGTAACAAAGTCCATACAAAAAAGAGATAAATATTATTTCTCACTCCTAACTATTATACTATCCTCATTCATTTAAAATTATCAATTTTCTATTTTATTTACTGTTTCGGCATTTACTTTGTGGTAAGACATGTTGAAATTATTAAAGAACACACTTGTTTTTTTACCACTTGAGTTAAATTTTTCTGGTAAATTACCATCACTTCGCAGCCTATGTGCTTATATATCAAAGCCAACACAACCTTTTCAAGATGGCGATTCGCTTAAGAGAATTTATGAGATATTCTAAGACATTGCTGTTTCTTTTATGCAATTACATTCGTGTGTACATTTTTTATTAAGAGATTTGGTGATGAATAAAGCTCACATGATGTGTTTTTATATTTTTATTTGCTTAAATCAAACAATATTTATCACTTTTTAAAAAACTTATTTATCACTTCTAATCATAAATAAATCATATTTTATTCAATTATAAGAGACAGAGTACATAATAATATGTATTAAATAAATCTAACTCGGAATACATAATCAACATTAGTACATACTCGTATTGTGAGAATAACTTTCCATAGATGGATGACCACTGATTTACCACAGTGACTACATTTCTGTCGAGTAAACATGTACTGTATTGATTTTATTGTATTGTACATATGCAGAAATAATAATATCGATAATCATTGTAGATAATTTTTAAATTATACAGTGCCTCCACATACTTTTTTATAAAAATATGAAACTGATTTCACGTAAATTAGCAGTGTTATGAGATTTAGGTGATCTTACCTCTGGGGTATGTCATTACATTTTATTGAATGAACAAAAAAATATGGAGACAAAATTACCATTTTATATAATTCAATTTATCTTTATAACTTATCACAATTTTTTTACACCAAAGTTATAGGGTTTATAAAAAAGATAGAACAAATTTTTTTAGCGTGCCATTTTTTCATCATTTAAATGTCATGTGTATGTATGCTTAGCTTACGATCTATATCATGTAAATTCTATGGATTGATTTACGTGGTTTTTGGCTGATCATTCAGCAACAATCACTTTGATAAGATTATTTAAATGACGTCTCATTGTCAAGAAGATTTTCAGACCTCAACTGATGCGGTTATTTTAACTCTGAGAAACCGAGTTTGGACTAGTAGCACGTAAGAAGCCGCAAAGTGCTCTAAACCATTGGAAAATCGTGCCATTTTTTCGGCACATGTCACATCATTTTTTTTTGTGGTAACAGATAAATTTTATTACGAAAATACATACATGGAAAAACCACTATTAAACTGCCGAATCATTAAATAATGAAATTCTCGAACAATTAAGTACTTTAATATGCACCGAGATATTGGAATAACATTAACCTCGCAAGACAGATAAACCACGGTGTTTCCAAATCAACCGCAACAAATGACCCCAATATGTATTATCAATTCCATACAAAATCTATTGATGTGTAGTGTAGTACAGATTCCCAAAATAGTAAGCAAAAGTGCCAGTATGCAACAATTCATATTTATGAGTACTATACTTCATACAGATGTACAAAAATTAACATATTAATCAAATAAGTTGATTAAAAGTCAAATAAATCGTGTAAAACATTCAAGAGGCTAAAAACAGATTTGATGACAGCAAAAGATTAATTATTGCAAAGAAGCGCTTTTGCAAACTACCTTAAACTTAAATTATGTGGACATTTTTTTTATATCTAGGGGACAAAATTACTAACTGATTTATTAAAATAAAAAAATATGATACTTGAAATAAAATTAACATAACTAAGAGCATTATGAAAAGTAATGACAAATTACATATGTATGTGCATACAATAATAATCTGTGATAGTAAAAGTTTATGAACTACCTCTGTAATAATATAGATAATATCTGTTTTGAAATCTATTTTTAATCATCTGGATTTGCTACGGAACCTTGACATTTTCAACAACCATGAAAAAATAAGACAAAGATGCCACATTATTGGGACACCTTGTTTTAGAGTAAAAATATTTTATAAGGGAATATGAAAATTGTGTTGGAAAATTGTACAGGAATTTTAATATAGGACAAAGTTGAGTAGAAAGGATTAAAAAAAAGATAATCTGGAGTGGAGAGAATGTAACAGTATATTTTAAGAAAACTAGTAAATAATTTACAATTTGATACACAAAATATACTACAAACAAGGAGGAATGGAGGCTGAGGTTTCACATGTTCGGGCTTTTTACGCTGGCTATTTTGAATGTCAATTTTTTTTACTAAAATGACTGAAATATTGAATATGTTGAAATATTTAAGAACTCCATTCGTCATTGGAAACTCAGATATTGAATTTTAAAAAAACATTACACAAGATGACCGCATATTAACAAAATCCCAGTAACTCAAATCCAAAGTTTAAATTTTGGCTGCATCTCAGAAAAGTTTCCCGATATTTATTCAGGCGGGCTCGCAACCTATCCACAAATTATACTTAACTGCAACGGCAAATAATTTATTTAATTAAATTTATTTACAAGAAATTAAGAAAAGAAGGTTGGTTAAAAATAATTTGTGTACCCAATTCCTAAAACGTATGGCAGCTGAATGCTGCGACAGTATAGTTTGAAAATACGCTTGTTACAAACTGAATAACTTGTTTTCAGACTCTTATTCTGGAGTCTATGGTATTTTGTATTCTCTCAGAATGAGCTGACAATAATGAAGACTTATAATTCTGAACGTTTGTGGTGGCATTATAAACTGCTTGCTTTCTAGGCCTTGATAAAAGAAGATTCTGGAATTTTGAGACTGATATTTTGCCCGTATCCACCCCAGGCTTAAGACTAGACTTAAAGATAAGCAGCTTGATTTTATCAACAATACTAAGGGAAAAAAACATTGTAATAAAGAATAACCGATAAATTATAGAAATCATAAATAAATCTTTTACAATTTTGAATTTAAAATCACAAAAATTACTCATGTAGTTTATAATCAGTCATCACTTGTAAAAATGCTGCAGATAATAGCTGTAATTTGCTCGCAAGCATTTTGCTAGCAAGTCTATCATTGTATATTATTATCAGTCCTTATTAACGGCGTTGATCTGATCAAAGTTATTTTGTAAATATAAAATTAGATTTCTATGTGATGTATCGACTTTGAAAATGAATTGTAAGACCCGGAAGAGTTTTCCAGTTTTTCAATCGTTATGTTAGTATGTAATCACCGTAGTTTCATTTAGTTCAATTAAGCGACGTAATTATACTGGTTGGGGTTGTCCTTGTCACGTTCCATGTAATCACGGTCTATGAGGGATTCGATACGCTTCTTTAAATCTGAAGGCTGAAAAAAAAAGAAGCTTATTAGAAAATTGCATA
Organism: Brachycentrus maculatus; assembly: GCF_059751285.1. Lineage (NCBI taxonomy): Eukaryota > Metazoa > Arthropoda > Insecta > Trichoptera > Brachycentridae > Brachycentrus > Brachycentrus maculatus. Next base: position 2,695,963 of record NW_028280760.1, on the reverse strand, counting down.
TAGATAACAGTGGTTTCATAAAATAAGACAATATCTCAAATTCCTATTTTATAAAAATCATTTAGCTAGAGAAATAACTAGAGAGCTGTGCCAGAAATTGTGCTAATTTGTTTAAGGCTGATTTATTGAGTTCTCACAATTGGGTTCCAACCAGATGGAACGAAAATTGATACATGTTAGAAAAATGCTAGAAGACATAAATATGTACTTGATTAGTTTTCACAACTGTCATCTGCATACATTTTCTATGTTCTTGGATTTGGCTTCCCTTTTGTATTGAATGGGCGCAATCGAGTGTATGGAACTCATGAAATGCCTCTTTGATAAACTTTGGTTAGTAACAATTTATTACAAATGTATTTACCTTAACTGGGAACTTGAGTTGATTGTAAAGTTCCGAGATGAGCAAATTGTGCGACAGAGTCTTGCGCATCTTCATGATACGTACAATAGCAGCGTCAATTTGGTACTGCCGGTCCTGGTATACCCTCTCTTCGGTGGCTTTCTGCTCCTCCGTCTAAAAAAATCAAACAAAAAATTGTCAATACAACTGTAAATCAAGCAAAATATTTACTAAGTTTGACTAGTTCCAAAGCTAAGACTAGAATGCATTTTGTTAGGCATAGGATGTGCGATTGGGATCCTTACCGTTTCCTTCATCTGTATCTGATTGATCTTGATACGGAACAGCTTGTTGGTGAAGTCGGCATTGAAAGAAAACCTGTCTTGGTCCTGCACTTCGCGGCCGCGTGGAGTTTTGGTCATCACTCGAGCTTTACCGCACGCCAGGGACTGCAATGTGCGACGTAACTCTCCATCCTGAAATCATCACAATGTAGCACTTCATTCAACGCGAAGACTTAGTACTCATTGGTGACTGTATATATGAATTCCAGTTAATTAACTGAAAATATTCATTTTTCCAATGTAATGTATCAACAGGTAGATTTCATTGAAACATACAAATGTGGAACTTACTTCGATATTTGTAGATGCTTTGATTTCTTCTAATGACAGATTGTCACCTTCATTAAACAGCAGAAGGACGAGTACTTGGAATAGAGATACTTGCAATTCTTTTTTACCCTGAAAATAAATATTTTTATTGATTATGATGACCATTCTTCAATTTTATGAGAGATCTGGAGTTGTAATTTGTAGCTTCATAAGGAATTATTGTATTTTGAATTTTGAGCTAAATAACTTTGATAAAATCAGTAGAGTGAATTTAGAAACTCAGTCAAACTTGCATATTATGAAGTTGGTAAATCACGGAAAAAGTTTTTAAAGAAATACAAAGATCTTGCTGTCATATTTGATACGAAATACTCTATTGGGTGATATCCTAAATCAGTTTTAGGGGTTTAAGTCCATAAGAAATTATTGTTGGTTATACAAATACATATGTATATAAGAGAAATTATATTGAGAACACCCCTAAAGTTCTATGTACAATTAATTAGAGGGAGTTTTTCGCCAAATAAAAGTTTATCGTATGGAAGTATACGTCCGCCTCCATAGTGTAATGGTCAGCACGCTCGGCTACCGTACTGGAAGTCCCGGGTTCGATTCCCAGGGGGGGTCAAATAAATATAAGTGATTTTTTTTCACTCTAATATTTATTCAATATTACCCTGGACTGGTGGACCTGAAACGAAGGGCTGATCACCTTTCCTCCGTGTGTTAACAATCATAATAACACTGCGTTTATATGATGCAGTGCCCTAAGCGCCATCGGATGAGGATGAGGGTTTGAAGAAGAATAAAGTATAACTGAATTTTGAAAATTATGGTGTGAATCAAATTGGAATTATGAGTTTTTACTGTATAATATTTAATAATAATTTAGGAGAATAATACAAAAATGCATGTGGGAGACAATGAAGGTGTAGTTAGTGTTAAGCCTGACCTGGGTGAAGAACGCGCGCAGCACGCAGTGGCCGAGGGTGGGCTGCCACTGCAGCTTGCGGCCGCTGTGCTTGGCGAGGTAGAACTTGGTGAACAGCGCCTGGTGCCGCAGCAGGCTGGCCGGCAGGCGCACCTCCACCACGGGGTACGTGGGCCAGTACCCCATGGTCAGGATGGACACCGACAGCTCCAGCTCCGACTCGGGACAATTCGAAGAGTGCTGCAATCATGCCATATGACGGAATACAAAAATACTATGATGATACTTTTTTCCCAATTTTTCAACATCTTTGGCCATTCGACTGCTGAGAAACAATGTATTGACTGTTGTATACTTTGAAAAACGTCGATATGCCGACGTTTTTCGTGTCAAAATACTGCCGAGAAATAAAAATGCATTTTTTTTTGTAAAAACCCTTTTTATCCCCCTTCATTCACTTAATTTGAAATTAACCATTATTGCAAACAAGTTTTCAACAATTTTAGCAAACTTTAAAGAAAAAATCTCAGCAGTTAACGGTTTCTATTATTTCTTTTGTTGAAATCAATGATTGAAAAAAAACTCACTTGTCAAATAAAGTTAAGTTATCAAAAAACTCACTAACAAGTCAGAACTGCCCATAATATAATTATGTATATTATTTTTTGACATCTCATCAAAGATGAAGAAGAATATGGAAGTCTAAGCATTTACGGGGCTGACAACCGTCATAGGCTGGTTTAAGTGATCACTTTACACACGTGTAACATTCACCAATTCTACCCATTATTGACATATTTTTTTGTTAATGCACAGGAACTTACTTGCTTAAACGCAATGTTGAGATCCTTGGATAGTTCCATATCCTTGAACATGCCCTCTAGTTTGGAGGTGAATCCTCCTCCGCACTCCTGCTTCAGTTTGCTGAGCATGGACTTCTCCGCGTCCACACTGGCCGACTTCCCCACCAGCAAGCGCTTGGCGAGATCCTGTACAGACAGATTGTGGATGAGGGACACATAAAGGGTGTATAAGCGCCCTTGAGGTATTTTTTTTACGAAAATGGCGCTATATAAGTTATCCAATTTTATTATTATTATTATAAGGTGTCGAGTTTTCTTTCGACAGGAAGAAACTGACGGCATATTATTAAGTTTTTAACTTACTTTTTTGTAAAAAGCTTCGAAGACATCTTTTCCGTGAATAAATCTAAACTGGACCATAATCTTATCCAATAACCTCTCTAACTCTTCTTCCGTCGCCTCTTTATTGCCAGCGCGAAGCTTTACATCCACAAATTTGGCTAAAAACAAAATTGATATAGAAAATATTATTACAATAGCTTAAAGCCTCTATGCTACAGGTTTATTTAATTTGATAATAAAGAGTCTTTCTTATATTTTTTAATATCATTCTGGACTGATGCCTGAAGTGTAGGACTGATCTCCTTGCATTCATATAATTAACAATAAAGATAACACTTTGTCAATGTGATGCAGTGCCCTTCACACAACTGTGTACATTTCAGAAGTCAAAAAGTTAGAGTCGGTTAAAATTCTAAGCCTTTATGTTCTAAAAATTACATTTTGAAAAGTGAGTTACCAATTAGTTCCGCAGGTTTATTGGTTCTCTGGTTGATAAAATATTCAAACGCCTCCCTCAGGGAATTAATAAATTTATCATTCTTGTGAAAACAAGTTAAGACTATGTGGTCTAATTTATCCTTAAATTCCAATAGCTCCTGCACCATGCTCTTGTCCTTTTCTGGGTCGATGACTATTGTGCGACCCTTTTTCTAAACAAAAAAAAAACAAATAATAATTAATACATGTACTAGAATGTAAATACATCACTTTGAAATTTGAATGTTATTACATTACGGAAATATTGGTAATTATGTGAATTTTGGCATTTAAAATACACATTTTTACCCATCTTTCCGTATTATTGATTGGTTTGGTATAAGACCACTTTTTAAGTTTATTAATGTAAACGTGACTAGTTTTGAGAACTATAGATGGTCTCGAAACAAGTTATGTGTACATTAATTAACACAAAAAGTGGTATTATATACTTAAATAACCTTTCTGTAGCAGTAATAAATGAAATATTGTCTTTGAACTACACGTGTAATTGTTTCAGCAAATGAGCAAAATGTAGAATGTTGTACGGTAAACTCCCCTATAACGTTGAGATAAGTAGCGCGTTATAGGAGGGAACGTTATAGAGGGTAAATGTTTTCAAATTATATTTTATTTCTATAATGACTCATTTCAGCCATTTCCCGTGGTTGAAATGTAAAAATTAAATTTAAAACATTAACCCCTTATAACTTTCCCTCGAATAACGCGGTACCTATCTCAACGTTATAGGGGGGGGGGGTTTACTGTATTTGGAAATGGGGAAATGAAGCTTGTTACCGATCATTATCCCTGCACCCGAATAAGTAGGCATTCTTACCTTAATATAAGTATTGAAATGAGCACAAAGCTCGATAAGGCCATTCTTCACACGAGAAAACAGGCTGTAGAGGAGGGAGAGGTCGCTGATACGGGGGGCTTCCAGCAGGGCGGGGAGACCCTTGCTCAGAATGCCCCCGAGGTGCTCGCTCACCAGCTGCTTCTCGACGCAGTGGATCAACTGGCATCTATTCCAAACCAACATTCATTAGTCACTCCTAACATCACTGAAATGTACTGTGCCAAAAATAGATTCTTAACGCTGTACTTTGTTAACCTGTCAACCGGGCGGTCCGCTGTCCAATCACGCAACTTGTAACGGGCGCGAATACTGATTCACTCCGTGTCTTAAATTCATGTCCAGACATGTATGGACGACTAATACCTTTGTTGTTCCAAAAATATACGTCCATATATATAACATAATAAACATATATTTCAAGGACGTATTCATGTCTTATCCGTACCCGATATTGTTTACGTTTGACGTATTTATGCGTCCCGCCCGGTTAACAGGTTAAGGAAGATAATAATATGTCCGAAATGTGTTCATAAACCACTTTAATTTAAATTTAAGATTTTAAGAAACAGAGGTATTTACCAAGTGAATTTTAAATTAAAAATACATATATTTTACCACAAAATGACTGCCGAACCAATTAATGAAATTGCTAAAAAGCCAGTTAGTCACGATTTGTATGATTTTACAAATTTTACTTTGGGTGTCAAGAAATACGCAAAGTCAAGCGAAAACAGCGGATGTCTATAAAATCAAAATCTTAGAGGACCTTTTGTAACTAACTACTGGCAAAGAAAGAGCAAACATGCAAGTGTCATGGACTCCCAACACATAAATTTATAATAATACGGAGGGCCACAAGTTATTTGAACATGAAAATTATATATATTTTATATTAACACTATTATTCTAGTTCTACTTATAAAATCTATCCCTTATACCCTTTACTATGACTAAATTATATTGTATACCCACACACAGGCCATGCCTTTGTGGGATCTTTTTTTGTATTTGAATTTATGTTATGTAATGCAAAAGGATTTAAAATAAAGAGAAAAAAAAACAAACATACAATTTTTAAAATGAAACCTATTCTAATCATACTAAAATACAAACTTTGTGGAGGGATCCAGATAGTGCAGGAGTCTCTCCTGTTCTTCTTTGAGACGGTTTTCAACATGTGCCAGATATTGGGGAACTGTTGAATCCTGCATGAGGCGCTGACCTTCTGCAGCGTACAGCCGTTCCGTTGCTATCAGGAATCTAAGGGGGAAAACACATCCATCCAACATTAGATATTATCATTTAAATTTAAAATCAAAACACTCGTATCAGACCACTTTTTTGGGATTATTAAAGTAAACATGAAACAAACTAGTAGTTTCACATCTGCACTACAGATGTCCTCATCAACAGGTGAAAATACAAACATCAATAAATAATAGATATAATCATTTTATACTAGTAAAAAATCTTGATTATAAAAAGATATTGTAAATATTACCAACAGAGATGATAAAAGATTCAATTTTATTGTATCTATAACATATTGGGTGTGTCCAGATACTTCACAAATACGTTACACTCACAAATCTGGATTATCTGCAGTTAAAAGTTTTTAGATTCTTTTTTTGACATCTCAACATAGATGAAGAAGAATATGGAAGATTGGCTCTGAAAATCCCCAGACTTCCATATTCTTCTTCATCTATTATTGAGATAGATAGTTGGGATGTCAAAAAATAATTTATAGTATCTGTTAATATATCTAAAATATATTAATAATAATCTCAAGATGCGTGTTTGTGAATGTACAAGAATGCAGTATGTGTGGTCATTAAAAGATTTGAACATGAATCTTTCTTTAAGGTATATTTGAATAAATATATAGCAAAAAATTAAGTAAATATTTTGGAAAAATATATCATTACTTTTGCTCAAAAGCTTCCTGGTAAATCTGCAGATCGGAGAGCATCCTGAGGAGAGACTTGAGTAGGGTCCTGTCTACGGCGTCTCCGCTGCGTTCCTTCTCTATCAGCATGAGGAGCCCGTCCACGGTGCGGGTCTGGACGAGGGTATTCAGTGCTATGTGATGACGGAACAAATCCAACCCCATGTCCCTGTAAAGATGTCATTTTACTTAAAACACCACTACAAAACAATTATATATTTTGAGCCTATTTCAAATAAAAATTAACTCCTATAGGTTATTAATGCAGAAACCTGTTTTTTATCACTATTAACTAGCTAACCATCACGCCACTTCCCAACAGGAGAAGGCAGAGAGAATAGAACGTCACACCAATCTGTCTATGCGCATAATCTTAGCCTCTTCCATATTCATACATAGGCTCGGATTATTCCGACTCTGACCTGACCACTTTCATGTATTTGAAACACTTGATAATGCCAAGTTTTCGTCGGTCTTCCTCTGCCTCTATTACTAACCACATTCGCCACATTAATCTGTTCAAAACACTTTTTTAAATTTTATCGATAAAGCTTATCTCAGCCTTGAGTTCATTCCTTATACATATCACCATTCGAACGTCTATCATTTATCATTTTGCCGCACATTCGTCTGAGAGAACGCATTTTGACTGCATTAATTATTTTGCCAACTCTATGCTTCACTTGCACACATTAGGGTTGTAACTAGGAGCCCAATGTGTAATGAAGCACTGCTTAGTTTGACTTTATTTCTAGACTTCTATTCCAATTGCACTTTAAAACCAGTTGTAGACGCGTCAATTGTCCAATTCATTAGGCAGACATTGACAAATAAACTCGTTTTGAGATATGAGAAAAGGAATATTCATTGAAGTGGTCACTTTAAATCAAATTTTCATGATTTACGTCCTATTTTTATGTATATCATCAACAGTCGTACAGTAATTAAGTAATTAAAAAATAATAATAATAAAATTGTAAAATTAACTTAAGTACCGTAGAACGGGGCTTCTTGAACTTTGATGTGTTACTTGAGCCCAGTACAAAAAAATATTTAGATCTGTATTTGGTCTACAATAATGAACATACGACATAATTCATTTTTTCCCTGACACGTGACACTTATTGTCACGATACATTCATTATTATAGACCAAATACAGATTTAAATATTTTTTTGTATTGGGCTCAAGTAACACATCAAAGTTCAAGTTCTACGGTACTGAATTTGAATGCAAAATTCTACATATAACTAATAATAATAAATAATAATAAAACCCTTATCCGCACCCCAATGGAGCATAGGGCACTGCGTCATATAAACGCAGTGTTATCTTGATCGTTTACACATGAAGGAAAGGTGATCAGCCCTCCGCTTCAGGTACCAGTCCAGGGTAATATTGAATAAATATGACAGTGAAAAAATCAGTAATATTTATTTTACCCCCCTTGGGAATCGAACCCGGGACCTCCAGAACGGTAGCCGAGCGTGCTGACCATATAACTGCATACTTAAATCCAATATTTTTTAATGGTACTTGTCGGTAGGTGCCTAATTCATGATTCAATGCGGGAGGGGTTGCTCTTACAAAAACACAATGAAAACAACTTAAAAGAAAATCACCAAAAAATATCATCATCATACACGTGGTCACATTTAGTGGGGAAAACAATGCTACTCACAGAAAGGTCCGAATGCAACAAAATTTTGTAACAAAATGAACAAATACTATGCGCTAATGTAAAAAACTAACAATATCAACAGTGCTTAGGTTTATCTTTTGAAACACAACCATTATTCGAGCATAAACATGGAATGGATGGCACATATGGGGATGCTAGGCATGTTCTTGAGCACAAAGTGGATGGCACATATGGAGTTATGTATTAATGTTTAAAAAAAAACTCTCTTCTTGAGATACGGTTAACATATTGTTGACAGGCAGTTTTTCCATCAACCCCGACCCTAATTAGTATACTAATTAAGGTCGTATGCTAATCACAAGTAACCACAAGCCCAATTTTTTGGCGTCTCTTGCGCCACCAAAAGTAAGCAAATAGAACGCTTATAAGTGTCTCCTGCTCTCTACCAACAGTATGTAAAAGATGCTTTTAAGCATTTCCCGCAAACAGTGTCTTAAGTAGGCAAGAACTCACTCAGTTGATACTAAAGTTTTACAAAAAAATTGATATCTCAACATAGATGAAGAATATGGAAGTCTGGGTATTTATAGGGCTTTTGACCTGTCATAAGCTGGTTAAGAGATCGCTTTACACACAAGCAACATTCAGCATTCTACCCATGATTGAGAACCACACTACTCAAATTTTTGGCACTGCTAGATATATGATCAATCTTACAGTACATACGAGTTCACAACAGCCGTCTTTGTTGGATTGAAAAAGCTTTTTATTTAGCAAAGACCCTTTTAATTTTAGAATTCACGGAACATACAGTGATCGCGGCATTCTGTCTGTCCTGCGTTAGAACAATGAACCCACCAGATGGAGTGAATGGTGGGATTCTGCAAGACGTAAGTCCTGTCGAGGTACAGGAATATGCTCCTGATCATGATCATCTGCTGGCAGTGCCCTTTCCAGCACTCGTTGATCCTCTTGAGGAACACGTGGCGGTCCATGGTTTCGGCCAGGAACTGGTCGATGTTGGCCTTCACGTGAGCTTCAGTCAACCCAGTCAGGTTCACGTACAGCTGGGAGGCCATCTGGAAAACAAAGGAACCAACATCACAAGGGCGAATACTATATCTGTATTTATTTATTGAATATTAAAATCCATCACTGATTTTTAGAGTCTTTTAGTATTTTATTATTAAAAAGACATAAAAACTAAATTTTCGATAATCGTTACGCCTTCTTATGGCATTTTCAAACTAATGTCATATCGAAATGCCATAACAAGGCGAAACAATTGTAATTTTTATGTGTTTTTAACCCTTATAGTGCTGAGCTTATTTTCACATATTTTGCATAAATTGCTAATTGCTTTTCATCATCACTACTTGATGAATTTGACATTTTGTAGGTAGAAATAAAAAACTTTTACTAAAAAAATACAAAAATCAATGTTAAATTCACAGCAAAATAATTTTAAATAGTTATTTATAAATGTTATTAACTTATTGAAAACGTTATACATGCGCGCGCTAAGACATGTCCGTACAGGTCAATACCTAAATAAAATTGCGCAATAGCCGGTATTCCGACGCTCCGCACTTTATACGCATTAATAGAGAGTCGATCTATCGACGGTTCGCACTCTAAGGGTTAATAATAAAATACAATTTAGTAGACTCCAAAAATTCAATATTAAATTAAAATCGAGTTCTAAAAATTAAGCGCCAAATCTATAAATGAAAAACAACTATATCTTTTATACAATACTGAATCTAAAGCGGCTCAAGAGAGGAACACAAACAAGGCAACAGTGATAATATTGACATTATTTTTAAGATTTTTGCATTCCGTCATTATGAAAATACCAAATTATCATCTGGCCCAAAGGCAGGTCGATTTGGTTTGGGTCAAATTATTAAATTGATCCCGGGTTAAATTTACCAAATTTCATTGGCACTTGCCAACAAAATCTCTCATTGGCTAGAAAAATGACATATGTCAACAATTCGTTATAAAAAATTTTGAAGCCATAAATTCACCTCTGCAGTGCTTCACTTTCCAAAAACACCGTAGTTTTAAAGTGGTTTGTTTTTGGGATCTCCACAAATTTGACAAATACAACAACATTTAGGGATTTATTTTTGTCTCATTCAATGGCTATCGTTACAAATGTAGGGGATTAAAATTCCCAAGGCAGAATCTTTATTTTTAATTATATTTTTATACCCATCTATACAAAAAAAACTGTAATTATTATGAATAAAAAGAAAACTTCGTTTATTTCTATAATTATGAATCCTATCTTTAGTCGAAAGGTCGCTCGAGATGTTTACCTTGTGACTGCACATATTCTCCACTGCTTGGTATAATTCCTCTAGAGAGTATTGTATAGCTGTAGAAGTCTGGATAGCTACAACAGCTTCTCGTAGTTTCCCCCATGTATGCTCTTGGTAATTATCCGGTAAATTGGGTTTACCTGAAACAAGAATAAACAATAGAGGATGACACACGCTCAGTTTTAATAAAATACGCTTTTGAGGTTATGTAAAATGACATCAGTCACCTACTTTTGAAATTTTTTATGATTAATTTTTTGGTGGTCCCCGGCTTAGTTATGGTCATCGATGTCATCTTTAATGCGCCGTTAGAATTAGAGTTCAAAACTGAAAAATTAGTTCGCTTCTCACTAGAGCCCATGTTTTCGTCTTGCTTGCTTTTCGAGTTCAACTGATCACCGTTAGAATAAGTACGTTTTCTTCGTTGATTCACAGCGTCTTCGCCTAAAACAGGCGATTTACCTATAACCGACATAAGAACGCATTATCTGGCCTCGGCCAAAAACATTTCAAAACTAAAAAACACTTAATTCAAAACACGAAACTTTTCCACACAATCTATTCGCCAACAAAAACTGACGGCCATCAACATCGAGGTGAAGTTGGTGGCGGATGATAAAAAGCCAAAGAAATGTGTTGTGCGATTGGCATCCTGTAGGCGCATGCGTACAATATGCAATTTAATTGTGGGTAATTTAAAATTAAAAAAAATCTGGGTAACTTGCGACTGTGGGTAACATATTTTATGATTTATATATACATATGTATATTTAAAAGTGTAAAATCATATTTGGATTTCAGCATACCTCTAATTCACCGGGCAGCAATAAACACTCCCTTCTGTAGAATTTCTGAAAATATTCAAGTAAATACACATTTTACATTTTGAAAATGAAATGTAAAATGTGTATTTACTTGAATATTTCAATTAGAACTTTTATACATAAAAAAAAAACAAATGCAACTACAAAACAAATACACAAATATTGAAAGATTGTGTTTAGATTGTCAATTTTTTTTTAAATCCTCAATTTTTGCTTTTTATACATTTTTGTTACACAAACTTTTATAAGTACGGGTAAGCAACTCTGAGTGTTATTGAAGTGGTGTGGCTTTTACTTTCTTAATTAATAGTACCTACTATTTCTCCTTCCTTCCCTTTTCCATATATTTCCTGCTATAGCAGGTAAAAATAAGAAACAGCTACTACCCCCTCTTCAACCTTCAACATCCCATGGACCCAACTCTAAAATTTAGAATTAGCTTCACATACGATGTTTGAAAATGATGAGGAATGCATCGAAACACGTGTCACAGTAGATTTTAAGAAATAGTAGTATTTACTAAGTAAAATATTAATTAAAACCTATATTTATCCCTAAAAATGTACTCAAAAGACAATAATCCCCAAAATGAAAGATGGAAATTACTCATCGGGAATATTATATGTATATATGACTTATGTATATATGTAATTATTAACTTAGGAAAACTAAATTGCCGTTAACTCCATATTTATTTTTAAAGTGCACCAAATTACCTTGAAAGACCTATTTTCAAATCTCTCTCTATCCTTATCCACACCCAATGGTGCATAGGGCACTGCATAGTTTTGACTCAGTGTTATCTTGATCGTTACTTACATGAAGGCAAGGTGATCATTTCCACGCTTCAGGGAACAGTCCAGGGTAATATTAAATAAATATTAGAGTGTAAAATCACCAATATTTGTTTTCAACTACCCTGGGGATCGAACCCGGGACAACAAAGCTAAATACGCTTACCATTGCTCCACGGAGGCGGACAAATTTTCAAATAGATATGTAAATATCCCAAACTCATAAATCCTGCATTGTGAATTTATTAATGTGTATGATTAATGTGATAAAATTATATTTTGGTAAAATGATAAAATAAACACAAACCTATAAAAGAAGGTGAAAAAACAGCAACAAAAGTATCAATATTATTTGAAGGTTCCCAATAGTGAAACGACATGACAATTTTTAAATCATAAAACTTTTAAGCACAATTATTTTTATCTACAGTTAAGTAGATTTACTACAATACCAACACTAATCCAGAACGCATGTGTGAAATAGAACAAACTATGCAATGTATTACTGTATTATGTGTTCTGAATTGATTTCTGGAGTCCATCATGAGAGAAGCGTTCATTTTCTTTTCCGTTATCGCGGTTTCTACTGTCTATTCCTGGGTCAGTGTCCTACTCTATGGTCGCTTTGTCCGTTTCCGCTGATTTGGTATCCGGTCATCCATGGATTTGGGTTGTTCATAAAGCGTCATTTTCCCATCGTGTAACGACGTTCGTTGATTTTGTCCGATCAATTCGAAAAAATCGTATTCATTCCTGGGCAGTATATCGTAGATAGTGTTATAAACTTTGAAAACATATTTAGTTCTTTTAATTTACGTCATTAAAACGTCAAGTTCTTGTGTATAACGGATAATTATCGTGTTTATTTTGATTGCGAGACGCCGCCGCCATTTTGAGTGCGCGGTAATTGTTTACAAACACCGTGAGAAGTGTGTGAATCTTATTATTATTAAGTGTCTCGTCTTCTATAAAAACAAAACTAAAGAAGTGCTCGTATTATAAACTTTCGCTTCAATCCAAACGGCATTGTCGCGCATTACCGAAAAAACTTTTCATTTCGAATATTTTATAAACAAAACGACGCCATCTTGAAACACGTGTTTGTTGTTTACAAACATCGTGCGAGTCAAGATTTTCAAGGGCGACGGATAGTTAATTAAATTTTTATAGAACTTTATGCTTTGTGCCTAATTTCATATAAATTTTCACATCTGTCCGAAAACACCGATCTTTATAGAAAATGAGTGATACAGAAAATGTTTCGCCATTATCGCCGGTAGCTGGGCCTTCTCAGCGCAGTGAATCTCGAAAAAGATCCCGCGATCCATCCGTTTTATCGTCAGATTCAGAGTCTCCTGAACCGCGTCAGCAAAAGCGCCTTAAAGTGTTAATGGACCCACGGATAGACTATCTAGTTCAGCAGATAGGACTTTTGACTGACGCCGTGTTCCAAAGTCAAACCGGGGCTAAGGTCGCGGCGCCAGGCGACACTTCTCCCGTAGACTCGGGATCGCAAGAAGACGACGACGGTTTTCTACAGCAGCCTCCTGGACTAGAGGAACACGAGGATCCTCAGGATATCCAAGAAGAGCTGCAGCTGGATTTCCAGGAACCCAGCACAGTAGTCAAGGAACCTATCCATCCAACAGCAAATCCCATCAGGATTCGAGCCTTAGAAAAGCTGCAACACTTTGGTAGTGAAAACTGGGCAGGCGTGCGATATGCTGATGTCCAGAAGAAATTTCTGGCAGAGCCATCGTTTGTTGAATTGAAAGTCAACGACGAGCTCAGACGCTGCGATGTCAGCTCCCCTGCCCAGGCTTCGCTGGAAAGGTCTTTCGCCGCTCTATCTCATGCCCTCCTCATACAAAAAGAGGAGTTTCAATCAGGGCTCCAAGAACTGGTCAATTGGGCCGCTGATAAGAACACAATTCTTAATAAAAGAAACGTATTCGATAAAGTAAAAGTTTTGTTTGCTCCTGACTCCGCATACCAGAAGGTTTCCGAAGATATTCTTCAGATGGTATGTGGCAGGCGCACAGAGGCGGTACAATTCCGCAGAAAATCCATCCTCGGGGAAGTCAGAGACGAGCATGTCAGAGAGGGACTTTGCAAAATCCCTCCTTGCTCAGAATATCTCTTTGAAAAGGGGAATCTGACGGCCTTCCTCTCTAGGGTAGGTACCTCTGACAAGCTTACGATAAAACCTGCAACAACCCATCCTTTATCAAGACCCCAGGTTCCTACCAGAAAAAAGCCAGATAACCAGTTTTTTCGTGAACAGCGAAGGCCTCTCGCTAACAAAAATAACGGTCCTCCCAGAGGAGAAGCTGGCCCCAGCAAATTTTCCACCAAGAAAAAAGGGGGAGGCAAGTCTACTTCTGGTAGTTCAAAAGGAAAGTTTAGAGGAAGGCACACTCGAAATTGACGCCAGAAGGAATCCATTTCGCGGGGGATGCTTAAAGTTATTCCAGGCAGCATGGGCGACACTGGGAGCACCAGCATTTATGCTAAAAATGATAAGGGGGACACGAATACCATTTGTGTCAAAACCTCCTTTGATAATGCCACACAAGAATACTTTAAATCACTTCAGCACACCCCCTTCTGCCGAGATGGACTCCCAAATAAAGGAACTCACCGAGAGCGGTGTTCTGGAAGCCGCGGATCTCACTCCCAGCTTCTTATCAAAAATGTTCCTAACACCAAAATCGGACGGCTCCTCACGGGTAATCTTCAACTTGAAGTCCCTAAACCTGTTTTTAAACCCTGCTCCATTCAAACTCATAAGCCACTGCAAGGTTCCGGAATTTTTGCAACCAAACGATTGGTTGACAAAGATAGACCTCTCACAAGCATACTACCATCTCCCGATCGCATCAAAGCATCGGAGATTCTTGCGCTTGGTCTACCGAGGAAACTTGCTTCAGATGACAAGTCTGCCCTTTGGCCTTTCATCTGCTCCCAGAATGTTCGCGACCCTTACAAATTGGGTAGCCGAGTTACTGCGTCAGAAAGGTATACGGACAATCGTGTATCTCGACGACTTCCTCCTTGCGAGCCAATCCAAGGAAGATCTAGGCCGACAAACGCGGCTAGCAGTAAACACTCTACAATATCTGGGATGGAATGTAAATTTCCAAAAGTCAGTGCTCTCCCCAACACAAAAGTGCGAATACCTGGGGGTCGTATGGGACATGCGCAACAATCGCAAGTCCCTGTCAGAACGGAAGTGTGCGGCATTCCACCAATCACTTCGAGCGATACTGTCTTCTCGCCGATGGTCACGAAAGCAAGCGGAAAGTCTCCTGGGAAGGTTAAACTTTGCCAACTTCGTGGTGAGAAGAGGACGGCTGCACTGCCGACAATTGCAGATAGCGAGCAAACCGCTGAAGCAACTTCCACCCAGAAGATTAGTTCCAATGACCGAGGAGTGCTTGCAGGAGGTGGAATGGTGGTTAGAGAACTTGAACTTGTCAAGCACCATTCACAAGGAAATGTTCAGTCATTTCCTGACAACAGATGCCTCAGACCTGGCTTGGGGAGCAACTTTAGACGATTTAACCTTATCAGGTCAGTGGACCGTCCAACAGAAAAAGTGGCATTCAAACCGAAAAGAGTTGTTCGCAGTGCTTGCAACCCTTCAACACTCAGCTCACAACCTCTCCGGTTCAGAAGTCTTAGTGCAATCGGACAACAAATCAGTGGTTGCGTATATCTCCAAGGAAGGGGGCACCAGATCCTTAACACTTTTAAATCTGACCCAAGACCTCCTGATCCTTGCAGACAAGTGGGATATCTCGTTGACAGCTCAGTTTCTTCCCGGAAAATACAACGGAGACGCGGATCACCTATCTCGGGGAAAAACACCTCCGGAGTGGCACCTTTTACCGGCAGCAACCCAACCGATTTTCAATCTCTTCGGGCAACCCGATATAGACCTATTTGCTTCCGTAACGGCACACGTGACTTCGACATACGTGTCAAGAGATTGCACGGACTCGTGTGCAATCTTTCAAAACGCTTTCAGTCAATGTTGGGACTTCAATCTGGCCTGGATATTTCCTCCGCCAAATTTAATACCAAGAATCCTAGCACACCTGAACAAGGCGACCGGAACATACCTTCTCGCAGTCCCAAGGTGGCCGAGGGCGTTCTGGCGACCAGACCTAATACGCCGATCATTAGCGCCACCACTCAAAATAGCAAACCTGGAATCGGTACTAATCGACACATCCACCGGCAAACCTCCGCCCAAAAATCCAAGAACTGGAAATAGAAGTTTGGAAAATTGGGGGTGGGACGGCGTTTTGAGTAGATGGAATCCTGAGGAAAAGAATTTGCTTCTATCAGGGTGGCGAGCTTCGACGCTAAATACCTACAAGCCAGCTTGGGATAGATGGTGCCGCTGGGCATCAAATAACAATTTCCATCCTAACAAACCGTCTGCAAACCAGGTGGCCAGATACCTGGCGCAGTTGTTTATCGAAGAGAAATTGTCATACAATACTATACTAGTACATAAGTCAGCGATAGCAACATTCTGTAACCCAACAGCTGAGGAAAGTCTCAGCTCTAATTTTTTGGTAAAACATACCCTTAAAGCAATAGCCATGGCAAAGCCTACTCTCCCAAAATCTCCAATCTGGAATCCACAGATTGTTAAAGATTGGCTCTGTAAAAATAGCCCTAAACTAAACTCCTTATACGAGATATCGTGTAGAGTGGCAACACTATTGCTGCTCTCGTCAGGACGAAGAGTACACGACCTGACGTTACTAAACATCTCGGATGGAAACCTGCAGGATGAAGGCACTTCTATTATATTACATCCGTCTTTTGGATCAAAGACTGACACCCGGTTACACCAGCAATCCAGCTGGAAACTTTTAGAATCACCGGAGCTTAATATAAACCCAGTCTTTTGGACAAGAAAACTAGTAGAATTGTCCAAGGATCGAAGGTCGGAAGTGGATAACCTTAATAACCTATTTATAAGTACGAGGGGCCCCGTAAAAGCGGCTACAAGAACCATAATAGGAGGATGGGTAAAGAGCACGCTGAAAATGGCAGGAGTGGAAGCTACCCCCGGCAGTACACGCTCAGCGGTCGCATCCCTCAATTGGTTAGAAAACTACCCAATTGATAATATCTTAGAGAGAGGAAATTGGAAAAGTGAAAATACCTTCAGGAAATATTACCAAAGAGAGTTGCTTAATCACACCGTCTCAAAAGACTCCTCTCTAGCAAGCCTGTTTCAACCAGTTAACATCAAATAAAGGCATCACCCGGTCACCAGGAGATAACAGACAGATCTCTCATGATGGACTCCAGAAATCAATTCAGAACACATAATATCGGAGTTTTACCTACCATTAAAACTCTTATTATGTTTCTATTGATTTCTGGAGTCCAGGTAAGACCTACCTGGTGCATCATGAGCTTTATGAACAACCCAAATCCATGGATGACCGGATACCAAATCAGCGGAAACGGACAAAGCGACCATAGAGTAGGACACTGACCCAGGAATAGACAGTAGAAACCGCGATAACGGAAAAGAAAATGAACGCTTCTCTCATGATGGACTCCAGAAATCAATAGAAACATAATAAGAGTTTTAATGGTAGGTAAAACTCCGATATTACTGCCATGTAAGTAATGTATTACTGCCATCTTTAGTTGAGTAGATTTATTAAAGTTTAAAATTGATGCACTTTTCAATTGACATCTACAGTTTAGTAGATTTATTATAAATCAAATAATCGAACCAAAATGCATGCCATCTATTGGGGAATAGAACAACCCAAGAAACTACATTACTGCCATCTTTAGTTGAGTAGGTCTATGATACTTAGTCACTTTTGGTTGAATAGTATAACCATTTTACTTGCATTCCTACTGCCTTTAGTCGAGTAGATGCATCAAAAATTTATCTAAGAATCAACCCACAAACTTCATTACTGCCGCCTTTAGTTCAGTAGATATATAACACTTTTAAAATCGCAGCACTTTTCAGCCCAATTATTGACATCTACAGTTAGGTAGATTTATCACAAATCGAATAATCGAACCAAAATTATGTTTGTCGGGGAATAGAACATGCCAAGAAACTAAATTACTGCCATCTTTAGTTGAGTGGATATATTAGTTAAGCATGCATACATTACACCTATGGTTGAATAGTATAACCATTGTATTTGGACTAAGTATAGCGTTTAGTCAAGTAGATGGATTAGCAATTTATTTAAGAATTAACCCAAATTGCTTATATAACATCTTGGAATGAATAGTATAACCACATAGAAGTAGAAGTCCCGGTTCATCTGTTCAATGGTACCCGTTATGCTACCCTTTGATAATATTAAAGGGCAGCATAATGGTATTTGGTACATTTAATGTATGCAGAATTAGAATAGATGATGTGTGCAGTGAACCATTTGAGGTCTCTACTGGGGTGAAGCAAGGCTGTGTACTAGCCCCATTTCTCTTCATCATCATGTTTGACTTCATCCTACGAATGTCAATTCCACCGGATCGAGGAATTGCAGTGAGTCCTGCTCAGAAATTATGTGATTTAGAATATGCGGACGATGCAGTTCTAATAGATACATCGATCGGAGCCCTGCAAGATATAATTGACTCCCTCCAAATAAACTCCGCTCGGTTAGGCCTAAGAGTGAACGCCAAAAAGACCAATGTCATGTGCAACTCAGCCTGTCCGGACCGAGATCAACATCTTACTTGTGAGGGACGAGCGCTCGTTCGAGTCGACACCTTCAGATACCTTGGAACACTCATGGTGGAGGATGGTAGTGTCCAGAAGGAACTGAATGTACGGCTCGGAATGGCAGGAGCTATATTCAATAAAATGCGCAATGTCTGGGACTCACTGCTTTACTCGACAAAAACCAAGTGTCGTCTCTTTAATGCCTGCATCCTAACAGTGTTGCTGTACGGATGTGAGTCGTGGCACCTCACCAAAGCTCAAAGCAAGAAACTAGCAAGTTTTGAAAATAGATGCCTGAGGCGAATACTGGGTATAAAGTGGTATGACTTCGTCAGGAATGACGATGTGAGGAGAAGAACTCAACAGCCCCTCATACTGGAAGTCCTGAAGAGAAGAAGGTGGACATGGTTGGGACATGTCCTTAGAATGCCACCTGAGGGCATCAACCCCTCATGTCTCTTCTTCCAACCCCGAGGATTCCGGCGCCCCGGAAGGCCGCTGACGACCATTCACCGACTATACTCAGCGGAACTTCGAGACGCCGGACTGACCTGGGAGGAAGCCAAGGAGATGGCGCGTGACAGAGTGACTTGGAGACGACTCGTGTTGGCCATATGCTCCACCTAGGGAGCGAACATGGAAAAAGAAGAAGAAAAATGTATGCATTTATTTTGATTTCAAGATGAGGTGATCAATTTTGCACTTCAAAATCAGACAGGCTCCGTGGCGTAGTCAGGTAGACAGTCGACCAGTTGCAAAATGGACTTGATATTTCATTTTAATTGGTCTGGGTGTTTGGGATGTATTTTTCATATCTACCTTCCATATCTTTACTATTCTGCATGCAAACAACCACCTAAAATTATTGCGAATTTTTCATAAAAAATTGTTACTAAATTTGTCCGTAAAAAGCTTGATGACAGAAGAAATTTCAAAGATTATTTATGATTTTCATCATGACCTTGAAATTAACATTTCTTAAAAAAAAACATTTTTCCTTTTCTTCTAACCCTAAAGCCCTATGCACCCGATGGTACATAGAGCACTGCACCATAAAGAAGGAGTGTTATTATGATCATTAATTACACGAAGACTTGATCAATCCTATAAAAAAAAATCATTCTAGTGTTAAAAAAATATAAGAAAAGAAAAATAATGGTTTGTTTGAAAACATTTATTATTGCTTTAGAAAATTTTATGATTTTTTTAAAACCCATTTTATTTTGTTTAAATATATTTATTACATTGAAAAACCAATAATTAAATTACCGGCAACAAAGAGAATTATTTTGGAAATAAAGAAAAGCCCTTCAATACATATATTTGGTTTTAATTAGAAAATAATGTTAAAATGGAATGGCTAAAAATAAACAAGAACACATTGTAGACACAAGAAATAAATAGTTTGTTCTCCTATCTCTGAATACAGCAGTGAACAGACAAGCGTAAAGTACCTATTATATATTACAGGTCTGTTTCCTGCACTTTGGCATTTACTATGAGGTTATATTATGTAAAGTATTAGTGCTGCTTAGCCATTGGGAGCGCTGAGATGAAGACATGTAAATGTCGCAATGGAACTAATATTACTAGCTTTGTATATATTTACGAGTAACTTATATGTATTTACACGTTACATTAAATATCTTACATACTCTATTCTTTTCTCTTTCTCGTATTATTAATGTTTCACAATTACCATCGATATTACACTTAGGCTAAATATAATCCACTAACGTACGGGATAGTGCATAAACTATATAAATATTAGACCAAATAGAACAGTTTGTGAAGGATGTATAAAGGCCCTCGCACATTAGGAAGTCTTCCTTCCGTATTTCCTACAGCTACAGACAATCAGACACGAGCCCCTTAGTAACCTGTATATTTGCGCGCTTTTACTTGAATTGCTCAAGAAATTGTGCTTCAAATTTTACAATCATCACAAATATAAAAAATATAAATATATTTTAGAATTTACATGACATAAATATAATTACACAGCATTCTGCAGGGAGCATTTCAACCCTGATTCTTGGCTCTAGTTTACGAACATTTATTAGTAATGGACTGCATTCAAATATTATATTTCTATCCCCGATGGAACAGACTGAGTAATGATCCGACAATCCATTTTTACTATTAATAACCCAAAAAACCAAATACATTCACGACTCGGGGTACATATAAATATAAAAGTTAAATCCCTGACTACCAGAAATGACTTTAGTTTAAGGCTAGTTTATGTTCTACGTTATATTAATATTTTCAATGAATATGTGAGATTATTATATTAGATTTTAACAAATACATACTTTGTATTTTACAACAAAGATATAACAAAAATTAATTATCTAACAATGCTAATACACGTGTATAATTTGCCAAACTGATTCATTTACTTTATAATTTCCTATTCCAAAACGGGAAACAACGTATTACATCTTAGGATATAAATAAATTATGACAACTATACATTGCTAATACATAAATAAACATTAGTTATACGGAGGTTGCGGAAATAAGATGGGCGTCCACCTAATGAAAGGAAATATAATCTCGATCCAATATGGACAACATTCTTCCGGAACACAAAAGGATTGTCAAATCTGATAAATAAAAGTGACAACAGGAAACATCCTTAGGAAAAGCTCGCTAACAGAAAGTACTCGGTGGACAATACAAACTGCCATTATGATAGGATATAAAAAGTCTTAGCATTCTATCATATCACAAGAGAAGTATACGGAATAAAAAATTGTACAAAACACTTATACATTGAGATTAATGGCGTTATGTACAACATTACTTTTAAATGCGTAGTTAAAAACAGTTTTACAGAAAATAGAATTGACAAGTTTATCATCAATCAAGAGAGTCTGGAGTCGGACTCCCGAAGTAGGATATCAAACAGCAGGAGGACGCGCCTCCGCATTTATCTCCTGTCGGTGAATGTGCGCCCGCTGGAGAGGTGTCGGCTTGATGCTCCTTATTGGGCGGGACCCGAGCGGCGCGGTCGGAGTCGGCTACCCGACGTGGACTAATGGACTCCCATCCAGACTTGAAGGCGGATGCTGTATTCCCTTCAGGCTTCCGCTTCCCCCCCTTTCAGCCGCAATCGAGCAAAATCTTCAAATATGATATCATCCTCGTGATCCTGGTTCTCGTAATCATCACTGCGGAAAATAATATTATTATCAGGCAGATATGGAACAAGTTACGTATCTAAACATAAAATGAATAAATGGAATAACTGTTTTTCAACTGTATTATTAAGATAACAACTGATGTTTGCCTTTGAAATAATTCCGGTGATTGGCTACTTTAGATTTAATGTCTAGCATCGAGGAGTATGAAGACTAAAAATTCCATAGACATAATTACAACAGAAGAAAACCTCAACAAGTCATTATAATTTGTTTCTATATTGTGATTGATTATGTTGACTCCGACTATAGTTTCATGTGATTTGAAGTTAGATATTAAATCTCTATGCTGAATGCCATTCCTGTATTTTTTTCAAACTGGTTACCATATTGTTTGAGAAAGTACAAGAAAATATAACATTTGGACATTGTTTTTATTTTTATTTTTTATAAATGTATCGGTAGCATAGCTTATATATGAATGCGGAGAAGTGTTTACGTGTCAAGTTGGATAAGGTTTGTGTCGACGGGAACTTCGGGGGCCGGTCGGTCCGGAGGGGCGGGTGGGCGCGCCGGGGGGGCCTCCTCCTCGGGTTTGGGATGCATCAAGATGAACGGCAATTCGGCCACTAAATCGCTGTAATTTTTAAACAAATCATTATTGTACTTCCATTTAGTCATTTAGAAAACATTATGATTAAACATGAACTCTTAAACATGTGTAGATTTTCAACTTTATTTATAAACTGAGAAATCTGAAATTTCACAGGCAAAATGTTATAAAACGCAAAGAGATGGATCTGAAATTTCACAGGCAAAATGTTAATAAATCGTAAAGAGATAAACTTACCCTCCCAAAGCTCCTAGACACAGTTTCACTTTAACTTTGTATTGCACAATAATTCCAAGATTTTCTCTCTGCGACGGATCTGCAACCCTGTTGACATGATACCGCCCATTATAACGGCTGTCAATTAACTCAAGTTAATAATAAAATCATAAAAAGTAAAACCTCGATTTCACAAACCAAGCTGAGTGAACGGATGTCCATTTAAGTATACATATTTTAGCATGAGTTAGAGCGTCTGGCTACCTTCATGAATATTCCAGGTACGATTCCCAGAGGGATCAAAATAAATATGTCATTTTTCACTTTCATACTTATTTATTTATTTAAACTTCATGTACGGAAAATAAATAAGTACATTGGCGGGCTTATTGGTAAAAAGCAATATCTTCCAACCAACCAAAAATTTATTTAAAAACATTCTTAACTGGTATTTGAAGAGCGGGACTGATCACCATCCCATCGCTTAATTAAGATAACACTGTTGATACAATCACTGTCACTAATCTATGCACTATCGGGTACAGTAGATTATATTTTTTCTTAATAAATGCTTATCATTTCTTTTAAAGATAAATATTTGTGTTTTGTTTTATTATTTATTAAAATACTTCAATTTCATTCTATTTCTGTTAGCCTGAGCGGCTCATTATTAGATATAGGTATCAAATTGTGGTAGAGTGGGTTCGAACCGAGAAACCTGACTCCAGAGTCCGTGACACTAACCACGGGACCACGGGACCACGGGACCACGGGACCACAACCCCTACATTTAACATTTTTATAGTAATATTTAATCATTTATTTGTCAATAATTGAAAAATTATCTTCCATAAAATCTTTCTACATTGGTCTATATCCAAATAATAGTAGATAAGTGAGGAAGAATTTGTATAACATATATTTTTACCATATTTTCAACACTAAGAATGTAATGAGGGAAATTGGCGGGAACAGTGTTAATTTTGCAATGCGCCATATGGACAGGATCTTTTTAGTTTGCCAATCAATGGTTTTACTGCACCTTATTAAAAAAAAATACAAAGACTGCATTTACTGTACACGGTTTTTTGGAATATTGGGATACAGAAATACAGACAAAAAACACAATTCCAAACATGAAACAAATATACTACACATGAATTTGTAATTCCAAGTACAGACTAGTTAGATAATTTCAAATTACTGTTATACAATTATATGAGGTGTTTACTTGTATCATAATTTCAATTCATTGTAAAAAAAAATACTATGTCATATCTTTTTTAACAATAATATTATATAATATGCTTCTGAAAATAATGAATTTTAAAGAATATGCAACATTCAGTTTAAAAACGCACTAGAAAACACTATTTCTGGGAAACCCAAAGTCAAAATGTTTATTGCAGCCTCCTAATAAACATTTCAAATAGGGTGTATTTTTGTAAGTAAACACCTCACAAAAATCTGAACATATAACAAATTCTTACAACATAGTGAGAAACAAACAATATACTAAAAGAAAAATAGAAAAGGCAAATAATATCTATAAAAAATTGTAATTGTTAGCAACAATGTACATTGGTGAATTGCTAGAGTTAAAACTGTTGTTCTCAGACATAACTATCAAAGCGTTGAGCTAGAGAAATGACTGAAAAGTTGTTTTATAAGTATATTTTCTATATTGTTGGTTTAACTTTACTTTTATGTTAAATTCTCGCGCTTAATTTTTTAGGGAACTCGTTATATTAAAGAGATTTTATTTTTATCATGAAAAATTATAGTACCTACTTTAGGCACCTATGGATGATTTTTTTAAAGCTTAACCGAAGTAAGTAGGTCCATACCGATATTCATTAGTATCTACTTATGAAACAAATAAAATCACTATTACTATTAAAATTACCCGTTTTGAAGTCAACTACTACCACCATATAATAAAACTTTAAGATATTTTTTTTAAATTTTACATATTTTTTAATCATCGAAAAAAATTTTTTGAATTTTCTAATTGAGGCAAAATGTAAACTGTGGTTTATAAGTTGAAGAGTACAAGTGAAATCTGTAGAATTATGTTGATGTATTAATAATTAACTAAGTCTAATTATATTACAATCTATAGTAAAATAATCGATTTTATGTATATATTTGAATTATTTATGTAGCAAAAATTACATTATGAAACTGTTTTTTAATGTTTTTATGACATTTTGAGAGAAAGCATTTTGAAAAAAAAACCGGAAGCCCAAAGCGTCATGGGTGTCGTATCTAAACAAGCAAAAATGAGAAAAAAACAAACTAATCTCTATGATGTTGTTGTAATGGAGTTAGGAAATTTAGTAGGTTATTACAAATATATAATATTATACCTATATTCTCCATCAATGGAAGAGCGAGACCTATGGAACACACATTATTAAACAAGGAAGATTTCAAATCATTTTACCAAAATTAACAATGCCCATGTAAACTGTTGAATCAAATGATTGCGTTAAATTTGTATTTGAAAAATATTTATTTTTGGAATATTTTTTCACTCTAATATTTATTCAATACTACCCTGGACTGGTACCTGAAGTGGAGGGCTGATCACCTTTCCTTCATGTGTAAACGATCGAGATAACACTGCGTTTATATGACGCAGTGCCCTATGCACCATTGGGGTGCGGATAAGGGTTTCATTATATGTATACAAGAAGGCGACTATTATGTGGTAAAACAGATAAATTTTAGTTACTACTTAAATTGTTAAAGATTTTCACTTGTAAAAAATATACCAATGTAAATTAGAAAACTGCACATGTTCTAAGGACTTAGGATTCAGCATTAAAAAAGAGGAAATTTTACATAGAAAATAAAATTAATACTAAGGAGCATCGCAACATGGCGTTTTCATAGATATTTCTTTAACCATAAACTCTTTACTCTAGAATGGTTGTGATGCCCCTTAAATTAAATGCCAAGTAAATTATATAATAAGCTTAAACAGTTTTGGGTCTGCAATCTATATAAATAAAAGTGGAAATGGTTGTTCGTTAAAAATCTTAAATTTCCCAAATTATTCACCGATTTAGAAAATTTCAGCACATCGTTGCATTCAAACACACATTTTTGTATACACCAGTGACAGTAAAAACATGTTTTCTTTTAAAGTTTTTACCGCAATGGCAGCGCCTTCTGTTGAACTAACAAAAATAAATATAATACTAACCACTGCTTATGGCGGAAAGCGTGCTTATTGACAACTGCTATCACTTTGCATTGCTGTTGCATAGATTCGAAATATTTTAAATGCTTGTGAACATTGTGAAATCAAAAATATTTTTAAAAAGTGCTTTAAATATTTTTCTTTTCCATTTAACTGATCAGTCTGAGCCACAGCAATGCATGACCGGACACGGCTAGTTTTAAATAAATATATTTTTATTTCAATGATTTTTAAAATTGTTATTTTTTCTAAAAAGAAACTACACCTGACTAATTTTGCAGAAACAAAACTTATTAAGAAGCTTAAAAAAACTAAAACATATTTTGATTTGTTTGACCAAATAAAACACACAATACAAAACCTTTAAACACAAGCAATGAGTGATGGTGTAAGCAGGAAGCAAATGGATGCAATCAGTTAGAAATAAGATATAGAAATCAAGTAGTAGAGATTTTCAATATTCTGTGATCCTAAAACATACATGCTAAGTAAATATCTACAAAATAAATGATTAATGATCATTCTTTACCATATAAAACTTTACTTTCAGATACATATTAAGACCATGCAGTCGATAAATAATATTTTAGTTTAACCTTCATTTGGTCATACTGAATCATATTAAACTCAGTAATGTATTTGTAACTGATGGCTGTTTGTCAACCTTACCTTAATAAAATGTCGTGCGATTTTGGTTACTGTTTAAGTAGTAATTTTGCTAACAAACTTAAGAGTAATTAAAAAATATATCTGAATGATATTGCAAAAGTAAATGAAGATAAAATGTGAAATGATGAATAAGAAGAGATATGAATATATGTGTACACATATAAAGCATGAGAATAAAAAGTATATTTTTGAAAAGAGATGTATTAGGATATAAACAAAATAAATTATACCATCTTATGAATCAGAAATTGAAATAATAATACTATATTATAATACTTTTCAACGTGGCCTCATAAAAAAATGTGTGGAATTGAACCATGAATGAAAATACATATTTAAGCTCACCACTTTCTAAACCACAAATTGATACAGGACTTAATTATCATTTCGAAAAAGGTTTCCCTCGTGGAAAAATCGGTACAACATTCCATTAAGGTAGTATAAGACCATGACTTTAAATGTAGACTGGTTTCGAAGCATTCTTCTTCAAGACTAATTGATACAAAAAACTATCTATCTTACGACAAAAAAAAATAATTTGTAGTTAGCATAGGTTTGGTAAGGTCTAAATGTATTATACACATGCAACAAAGGGTTAAAATTAGATTATTTAGGAAAAAGAAAAAAACAAGAATTATTTACCATTAACAAATACCTAATCAAATGATTTATCTAAAAATGTTATTTTCCACTTGTTGACCATCCCTGATTCCTTCCTCTGTAACTGCCTATCAAAACAATAAATAGATTTATAGTTGAATTTTCCTACCCATGCCCTGGTAACCATTAAATATTTGAATTATTTATTATATACATAGTTTTAGTATTAATTAGTCTCGAGGAAGAAGCTTTGTTTGCTTTGAAATCTTTGACTTTAATAAAATATCAAAAAATTCTGCTACAAATATTAAATATACATTTGAAGACTCTTTGAAATACTAAAAGACAACAGCCAGTTTATTTATAAAAAATATTTGAAGGGAAACATGAGTGACAATATTGTTTATGATGTCTTCAATTTAAATATATCATTATTTTATTAGCGATGAAAATTTCAAGTGACTGAAAAATGTTACAAAAAGAGCGTGACATTTGGCTGCTAGCCAAGGACGGGTTTGATATATATGGATGAAGATGCGGCGCATGCGGTCGGATGGACGGTGGCGGGCGCGGGCAAGAGCGGTCCCAACTTACAAGGTGCTGGAGGCGAGGTTGGTGTCCTCGTGCTTGAGCTGGCCGTCCAGGGCAAGGCCCCACTTGTCCTTGTTGTTGGCCAGCAGGGGGGTCACTATGAATATTTTGCTCAATGTGAAGCCCGGGCTGATGGGACACCCCTCCCTGTTTCACCACCACCGAGCAACAACGCAAACCAAACCAAAAAAGAAACAAGCAGATACTTTAGTGACTACAGGTATTAGAGAAACCAATCGGGGCACGGGGCGCCTGACTACGCATTACCGCACACCTCCCCTCGACTCGCAACTATTCTCACAGATGTAATACTATAAATTAGCTCTGATATTTGTACGTTGCGGATGACTATTGCTACTTTAAGAATAATGTAGATACGCTGAACACTGTCAGTCATAAAAATAACACCGATTCACAATACGCTAAAGTTTTACAGATTAGTTATAATTTTCCATGACTGACTGCTTTAAGCGTAACAACATTGCACATAACCGAGCTCTAATTTACTACTTATGATGTTGTCCCAGTGAAAACGCTAATTTTGCGGTCCCATTCAGTGTGTTTTTGTCCCGAAAAACATTAAAAAAATGTATATATTCTTATGAAATTAAAAAAGAACAAACATTTTTGATTTACATATTCTTATGAAATTAAAAAAGAATAAACATTTTTTTTATTAATGTCGAGTAATGGTTTTTAATAATTATTCTAACCGAAAGTCATACAACTAAAATAGCAAAAATGCAAATTAAATGTAGTTGACATACTATAATATGAGTCTTTAATAAGTTTTTTTTAAAATCAGAATTTAACAAATGAATAAACAAAAACAATCTTAATAAGAGTCGATTTCTGTTACCAGCAATGTGCAATTCAACATCAATTCAAATATGGAGCTGTAATAATTGATAGTATGACACGCCCATTAGATAAATACCGAATAAAATAATATATCTAACGAGTATGTTTGATAAATAGTGGCAGAGCTATAATCTTCCAATATTTGAGAGTCGAGCGTGAGGATGGACGGGAATGTGCGGCCGGGCCGTGAACTACGTGAGATTACTGGAGTGGAAGCGGGAAGATCTGCGGAGAGATGCACAACACCGGTCAGACTGTTACAGGAGCTACAGGAATAGAATCGTGGCGAGGGGACACAAGACACCGCTACCGGCTACTGCACCACCTGCTCTGCAGCAGCGCTCCATACTTCCGCCCGCACACACTCGCCGGCTAGATTGCCTTCGCGACACCACACAGTATCAATGCAAACCTAATTTACACTAATGCCAACATCCAGGTTTAAAATTTTGTTTTTGTTTTAAATTTACTAAGTAAAACTTAAATTAAAAATGGATGGATTTTACCATGATTTTTTTTTAAATTACCCAACGTATTAGGCTTTAACTTTTTATATTATCCACTCACAGGTAAGCCTATGCCTACCTGTGAGTGAATTTACTCTTTATGCCTAAAGTTACTATAATTTCACGTAATTCATAAGTTAAAATTGTAGGCAAAAACACTCACAAATTTGACCACGAAGTGACTGCCGTATCAATTAATGAAATTATTATACAATCCTAAATATTTACTTGTAGGTACTAAACATTGCTTCCGCCTCCGTGGTGTCTCGGTTAGTGTATTTAGCTACCATGCTGAAGGTCCCAGGTTCGATTCCCAGGGAGGAGGGGGTGATTTTTTTAAATTTTTATTTTCATACAAATGTCAAATCGTAATAATTTTATTTTAATGACCTGACGATGGAATGATTTTCCGAAACCGGTAGTCACGAATAAGCGTTTATAAAAGTGGTATCACACAAAGTGAACGATTGATGGTAAGGAGAGTGTTTTATTACAAAGTTATCAATGCTTTTAATATACAAAATATAAAGTTTTTTATCATTCAAATTTCCTAAATGGCATATAATTTTTGATCGGCGATGTATTGACTGTGGTGCGATTGGAGGGCGAGCTAGCGGGAGGGTGCGTGCGGTGGCGGTGCGCGAGCGGCGGCACTCACACGGTGGACGAGGCGAGGTTGGTGTCCTCGTGCTTGAGCTGCCCGTCCAGGGCCAGCCCGCGCTTGTCCTTGTTGTCGGCCAGCAGCGGACGCACGCTGAACACCTTGCTGAGCGTGAAGCCCGGCGCCACGGGACACCCCACGCTGCAAACCACACACGCTCAACACTTAGTATCGGTGCATGCGAACACCACGCCCTGCCGCTGCATTCAATCTCTCGTCCAAACATGGTGCGGATACATACATAGTGCAACACAACTTGCAATGAAAAATCAATTCTCTCAACCAACATACTTAGGACGGGAAAGGTATTTCTACCCATTTGGTCGATTGATGCTTAAGGCCGGGAAGGGTAGTTTTACCTTCAGCGCCGACCTTATGTAAAAGTCAATAAATAAGGAATTATTTAATGTTTTTATATGAATACTATCCACCAATCTCTTTGTTAAGGTCTAAATTATATGTACATAGTTATCAAATACCGTCGCCAGCGGTCTGCAGGCGTAAAAAACACCCGTCGGAAATTAGTTGAGTCAAAAGTCTTAGTTAAGATCATGTCATAAGTCAGTTATTGCACAGTTGCCTTACTTTTTTTTTAACTGAATATGACCGAGGAGTGCCTCACCCCATGCTACAAGTACTCAAATATCCCCATGTGTATAACATTCAAGTAAAAAATGCACATCTTAGATGGATAGCACGCACTGAAAGAAATTTACTGAATGCCCAATACATTGATAATAAAAAACATTACATTTCACGAATTACAGCATAACGGAAGGTGATTAAAGATAATATAATATAAACGTATGGTGATTGTTGCCTTGTATGTGTTGCACTATATGTGTATGTGACAGCGTTCATATCACTGGCCTGTAATTGTACAGGAGACACAAAAAAAAACAAACTTATGCATGTATGGATTAATATAAGAAATATACAACAAACAGCACAAAAATAAATTATTGGAAGTGTAAATCAAATCATTGTAATTGTTCGATTCATACATCCAAAGCAGTGCTGCAGTCGAGGGTATACAGGGATATACGCTGAGTATCCTCTGCTGTATTTGGAGGCACAATGTATATATTTTAGTTAAATCAAAATATTCAAAACAAAATCAGAGGGAAATTTTTATTTTTGTTCCCCTTAAATTACCATAAGGTAAAGTACAACACGGGAATAATGTGTAATAAGGCTTAATTTAAATTTAAGACAAATAATTTAACACAAATAATGCTTAAATATATACCCTCAGTGAAGTATATAACAACAGCAGTACCAGATATCAGATATCGGGACAATTTTTATATCCTCATTAATAAAATGTTATTTGATTACTTCCGAGTATACCTACCTTCAACAAACGTGTTATTGAAAAATTAATAGTAAAAATATCATGTAGCCTAAAAATACAATAAAATAGGTAGATTTATAAAAAGCCAAAAAATAAATTATAATACTGAGATTAAATATTTTTTATTTTAAGGGAACATTCCAGGATAGCATTAAAATTTTATCTGTAAGCATTAAAAACTGTGTATTAAGTAAAGGACATTTTAAAGGTATTGTGAAAAGGTTAAATATTTCAAAAAAGAAACTTAATTGAGATGTTAGAAAAACGATTATGAATAAAAAATAAAAAAAATAGTAAAAATATAAATTGTTTTATGAATTTTGAAAACACAATTTGTTGACCGATAAACCAGCAAAATATCATTAAAACTAAGATTGAATGTAATAACTTATATGTAATTTAAAATATATGATGAAGCTCCGAAACACAACTTTATAGCAAAAAAATTAAATGAATTAATGATTTGAATAAAATATAAATACATATACACACAAGAAAGTGTAACACTTATGTTGATGTACATACTGATACTCTTTTTAAAAATGTCTAGGAAAATGTCAAAAAATCTGCCATTGAAAATATTTGCGAGTGGCGGTGTTTGGCGAGTTAGATGGACTCAAACAAACTTAAAATTCAGTTTGGACTCACGTTTCTTTCTCTCCAGACTCCCCAAACCACTTGCGGAATGGAGTTTTATATTTTCTTTTCCCTGGCCTCACTATTCTCCTATCGCACACAACATCAAACAACTGTCATAAAACAACATTACACACTTCAAGCGGTGGAACCAATCTCTGGAGAGATGAACAAAATAATCTCAATTATTTCATAAATGAGATAATTTAATTTGAATAGTTTAAAATGTCAAACTGTTAAATTTTAAAATGTTAAATCTACAGGATTTGGGCAAATTATTTTCCCAGGACACAAAATGGACATTGAAAGATGAAAAAAAAGGATGTGATAAGTACTAAATGTTTGCGTGATTTTTATCAATTTATGACAACCGTCTCTAAACAATGAGAATTCACAAACTTTTAAACTTACACACTATTAATTTTTTACCATCGATATGAGATAAATCTTTGAAATATCAATTGAAAATAAAAGATTTCAAAGTAAACTAATTGAGGCCAGACATTATTTTTCAAGATTTATTTATTTATTTTGACTATACTGACTACATGGCTATGCCTTCTATGTACCTTTGCAGAAGAGTATTGTATTTATTATCTGGAAGGCATTGGAATATAAGCAAGCAGTAGGTCAATAATGACCCCCAAATAGAAAAAAATAAAGAAGAAAAACAATACCTAAAAATTCTATAACTCCTATTTGATTAGGACGATTTTTTGGTGAAATTGACTATGGAGTCAGAATCTAAAACAAAACTATTGAAATATAAAAGATGTAGGAAGTATGTCACACTTACTCGCTTTCGGCTTCAGCCACAGTGCATTTGTACTGCGCTGTAGAGAACAGACATATGTCGGCAAACTGCCTCACTGAAACTTTGATCTTTTTCACAGTTCGATTGCTGTTGTTGGCTATATGTACATTCACCGCTATATTCTCTCCGTGATGATACAACTGAAAGAATTCAAATATACAAACAATAATAAATAAAACAACTATATAAAAATACAACATAAATTAGAGAAGAAAAAATACCTCCTTGTCAAGGGAAGCCTCTAGGTAAAGTTTATTAGGGCTCATCATAAACTCCTTGGACACCTCGACTGACGGTTGTTCTCCCTGCTTACTGGGCGCATACATGATCTTTCTGATGGCCAGACGCACAGAGTTTCTGCAAAGGAAATATTCAAGCTGGTAAATGCGAACTATTTTATGTTGTCCCACACCGAAAATTTAATGGAAAAAAATATTAAATTTGATGTAAAATTCTACAACAAGAAAAGAAATTTACCAAATTTGATCATCAAATTACAGTCTACTATAAAAATTATAATTTCGAATACTTTATAAAGCGCCATTTTCATAAAATACTACCTCAAGAACGCTTATCATGTCGTGTTCACACTTATAATTCAACGGCTAAATAAATTATTTTAAATATAGAAACTGTAGGGACATTTTGGACTTGTAAGCATCGTTTTAAGTTATCTATAATACCTATAAAATAATTTGATATCAATAAAACACCTATTTATTTTGTCAAAATCGATGTTTGAAAGATTATCAAAATCCATATCAATTTGATCGCAAGAAAAGATTGCAATTATAGTTTTACTTAGTTTGTGGTTAATCTATGTTTGGTTAATCTATTATTGTGGTATTATAAAAAAAAGATAGAAATCTAAATGTAAAATGAATCCAATGGCCCGAAGAATAAAATTATTTTCAATTGGAGGGAAGTTAACATATTGTGAAGTGTTGAGATGGTTTGGGCATGTGAATCAAATGAGTGAAGAAAGAACAGTAAAACAAATTATGAGACAAATATAGTATGAAATAGAAGCAACGGCAGACCGATGAAAACTTGGCATGGACAAGTATTTCAAATACTTTAAAGTGGTCGGGCCAGGAGTCAGAATAATCGGTATGAGGAGATGCATGAATATGGAAAAGGAAAAAAATGTTTGCAAAGTGAGAGTGAGAGCCAGGCGATGTGGTTTAGTGGGTAAACGCTCGAACTGCGAAACTGGTGTTGCGGGTTCAAAATAAATTCAAGAAATATTCATTTTCAATTGGTCTGGGTGTTTGTGATGTATTTTTCACATCTACCTTCCCTTATCATTACTATCCTACCTGCAAACAAGCCTCTTATATAGAGGCTTAGTAGGTTATACCTTTGATTTTTGTATTAATGTTCTATTTTGCCAACCCCTGCGGAGAGGCGGCTAGTTAGTTGGTTAGGGAAGTGAACCTATGAGACCAGTTTGTCAGGAGAGCGTGTGCTTAGTGACGCCTTGGAGCGATAATTGATTCTTCCGCTAACCTTTTGTGAGGCTTATCATCCTGCGAGTCGGCAACAAACGCCTTGAGCTCGTAGTCCACCCCGCATGGCTTGCCCGTGTCGCCGGGCGCGGGCTGCAGCGTCACGGAGGCGGGGCAGTGCGGCGGCAGCTCGAAGTAGAATGGGAAGGCGCAGGGGCCGAGCTTGCGCACGAGGCGCTCCTGCAGGCGCGTGAGCGGGCGGCGCGCGCCCCCCGCCGCGCCTGCGCCTATGCCCGGAGCGCCCGCGCCGCTGGCCGCCGGGAATATCTGCTCGGCGGCCAGGTACAGGTCCTTGCGGAACGTCAGCCCCAGCACGTCCAGGTCCTCCCGCCCGTAGCGAAAGGCTGCCAGCACGTGACCGAACACTTTACGCTCCTTCACATACTCCGGATCGATGAGAACAACACCGTCTTAAAAAGAAGATTGAGCATTATTAACTTTTGCGGTATCAAATCAGCAACAAATGTCCATGAATAATAGCAAGAAGGTTCATCTGGTATTCAACGACCGCAAAATGTGATCTTAATTTTGATCTGGTTACAAATGTATATGTATATTATGACTGAAATGATAGTAAGGGAAGGAACACGTGTCGGGTTGTGGTCCCGTGGTCTCTACCTCTACCACAATTTGATACTTATTTCTAATAATGAGCCGCTCAGGCTCACAGAAATAATATGAAATTGAAGTATTTTTGTAAATAATAAAAAACACAAATACTTCTCTTTAAAAAAAAAATATATATAACCTATTGAGAAATGGAGAAGTTGAAGCACTGGCGGACAGAAAGAAAGAATGAACATAAAGGTTGTCCTGGAAGAAAGAGATGATTGCCATTCGAGCATACATAAGGGCATTTATAGTAACAGATCCGATTCACATGATGCCTATTCACTGAGATGAAGATATTTGATCTTCTTTCGGTGGCAAATAAGTCACAATACTACATCTTCGGATAACAGAGGGTTAACAACTGATCAAAACTCAATATGTATCGAGCATTCTCCCACCTCTCGGGTCTTACCTATAGGGTCCACGTGTGTTATGTGATCCACAAAATCCCTCTTGCCCAAATACACCGTAATCTGAAAAAAACATACAAACCAATGTATAATATGCCAAACTAAATATAGGGTTTACTGTATTTAGAAGAAAAGATTTGAGTATACAAGTCCGAAAAGAATACAGATCAAAGTGTAGCCTTTTTAAGCTTGTTAATTTTTGTTATAGAAAACATAAAATAAACTATACAAGATAATATGAGAAATTTACAAAACCTGAACAAACAGAAATTAAAGAAAAATAAACACATAGGAATGAATGAACAAACAAAAGTAGATAAACAAACACTCGATATATTTTTTGGGTATTTGTTGGTTAATATTAAATAAACAAAGGTATAAATATTGTAATTATGCATTTTGGTGAAAAGATGAGAATAAAGATGTCAATATAGATGGTGATAATCCACAAACAGTAGTATTATGCCTTTTTTTATTTTAACAAATCCATATTCCTATTACAAAAATAATCTAACTTAAATTATGGTAAGTAAAATAAATGGAATATGAAAATTGAACTAATTCAGTTATTGATCACTGAAGGATATTAGCAGATCTCAAAATTCAATTGAGCATTTTTAATTGACAATGGGAAAAAAATAAGGATGATTTTTACAATATAACAAACAAATTAAAAAAAAAACTATAATTCTTAAGCCATATTTATTATTTTGACACATATTATTTATTGAGTGGCGTTAACTTTGTGGAATCACACGATTTAAATATAAAATTAAAACAGTTGTATAAGACCACTTTTGAGTAAACACGACTAGTTTCGAGAACTACAGATGTTCTCGTCAATGAAAATACAAGTTCAGTTTGTATTTTCAACGCTGCAATGCGCTAGGGGATTACAATCAGGGTTTGTAGAGATTCGCAGATAACAGGTGGCTTAGAGGATTACCTTTCCATTGGGGGAGCTCTTCTTGAAGACCCTGGTGGCCTGCCTCTTGCTGCTGGCATCATCCATGTCTGGGCTGCCCGAGGGCGCCGCCTCCGCGCCCCCACCCGCCCCCAGACCCTCCGCCACCACGCTAGAACAATAATATATCAATTGGTACGTCGATTGATATAAACATATAAATATGCAACATATTTTTCGACAAAGTCAAAAATTACCATGATAACTATTAACAATTTGTATTTGTATTGTTGGTTGAATTATCTAAAACAGATTGAAATACTTATGAATTATCTAGAACACATTGAAATACTGATGAATTATCTAGAACAAATTGAAATACTGAAAAACTGTTACCAAAACAATATTTTTAAACCAAACGACCCTTTTTGTTAAAATAAGCTTTTTATAGAATCAACATAAACACTTCTAATCTAATTCACTTCTAACTTCTAATCTGTGTCGAGTTGTGGTCCCGTGGTTAGTGTCGCAGACTCTTAAGTCAGAGTTTTTTGGTTCGAACCCACTCTACCACAATTTGATACCTATTTCTAATAATGAGCCGCTTAGGATCACAGAAATAGTATAAAGTTGAAATATTTGTGTAAATAGTAAAAATAAAATATATATCTTTATTTAAAAAAAAAACAAGAATGTGTAAAGTTACTAATATTAAATA
Source organism: Brachycentrus maculatus (assembly GCF_059751285.1). NCBI lineage: Eukaryota > Metazoa > Arthropoda > Insecta > Trichoptera > Brachycentridae > Brachycentrus > Brachycentrus maculatus. The sequence goes on along the minus strand of NW_028280760.1, from coordinate 2,659,302 downwards.
AAAAAGACATACCTGATACTTCAAGGTGTCTGTTATCAGGAAACACTATATGATTCTGAAACAAAAAGAAAAATACAAGTGTTATTAATTTGTTCCACAAAACATAAACCAAGATCAATTAACGTCTTTCTTCATCATTAACACTTTATAATACTAAAAATTAATTAATCTTAGTAATAAAATGAAAACTAATATTAAAAACTAGAATGAATTTTTCAATTATATCTTGAGTTACCAAACATTATTTAATTACCTATCTTATAATGGTTTTCAAGAAAAATATGTTTTTTTAATGTTTGCAATTTATTGAAAGTTGACAAAACTTAGCTTTCTTCAAGGCAAGCATTGTTGTAAACAGCAACAAAAAATACTCGGTAAACCAAGTAAAACTTATAGATTAAAAACGGATAGATAGATATTGACTGCCGAATCAATTAATGAAAAAAAAAATGAAATCAGTGTTCTAACTGGATGGAGCAAAAATCAGTACACGAGAATTGAAATTTGGTAGATTTTAGTAGATCGGTAGATTTTTGCCGTTTTCGGTAAGGGCGCTTGTCCACTACCCGGAATTCCGTGTAATTTTACCGTCCGGCACGTCAGTTAGCTTTTAAAACGACGATTGGCTTGTATTGGCTTGTGTTTTCGTCCATATTTCTTCGGATCGGTGCTCTTGATCGGTGCGTGAACACGTTGCGCGTAAATTCGATCACGCTAAACTGTCGTAGTCATTTTCATTTTTCAAAACCGGACTGCCGGACGGTGAAATCCCGTGTAGTGGACAAACGCCCTAAGTTTGTCGACTCTGAATGAAATACACGGCCCGAATGATTTTTGCCATTACGTTAAAATGTTGAACTTTTTCGAAATAATTTAACAAGTACTCAGAAGTTGACGATGGGTGATTAGTAAAAATCAATTTAGTTTCAATTGTAATACACACTTTTTTTTATATTTCTGGGAGTAGATTCCAAAGAAAAGTTAACACGAAACTTTTTTCAATCTGGTGAAAAAAAACGTTTAGTAAAAAATCGGTAACTTTAACTTCCTGATAATAAAGATTAACGATCGGTTTAAAATCCGAAAGTCGATAGAAATAAACATCAAGAAGTAAAGATAAAAATATCTAAAATACGTATTTAATGGGTTAACTACTAATTGTAATAGCCATAGTCAATCAACCTTCGCCTGCCCGTGACTTCAGATGTTTTACATTCAAAATGATTCTCTAACTCTATTTATTTTTTCAGCATTCTTTTTGCGGTAAAACATGATTAAATTATAATTTTTACCACTCGAGTAAATATTGTTACGACTAGTTTCGGAACCTACAGACGCTTCCATTTACGGGTTTGAATATAAACTGTTTATATTCCAACCCGTCAATGGAAGAATCTGTAACTTCCGAAACTAGTCGTAACAATATAATAGACTCAGGTGGAAAAAAACTTTTTTTTTATTAATTTAATTCTCTAACTTGCACTAATGAAAAATATTGTCTGAAATAATTACTCAAAAAGATTTTACCGCTCATAGATAGAAATCTGACTGGATAATCAGAGGGAAGTTCAATATGATCGGCTAAACTCTTAAATTATTGACAAGCCTTCAATCTGACGCCATTCGATTAGGGAGGGTCCAACACCTTCAATCAAAAGTTTGTCCATCAACAGTTCCGACCGATAACTTTCACCAAACTCCCAACTTATTAGTCTAATGATTGTTTTGGTAATAATTTCTATAATTTATTTTTTTTTTAAATTTTTCATAGATACATTTTTTTTATTTATTATATGTATTACGGCTCTTTAGGCATGGCCTGTGTTGAGCCGAAATACTTACATGTTAATACAATAATTTTTACTATTGTTTGTTTTTTCAATTATCAGATTTTATACATTACATACAATAGATACAATAATAATTTACAGTATAAAGGTTTTACAATAAAATAATTACACCTGGACTTTAATTAATTCACTTTCTACTTTGTCCCTTACAACTTATCGACGGACACTGTTCTCAAAGACACGATCACTACTGGAATTAACCAACATAAAAGATAAATAAATAATATTGAAATAAAACAAACACGAAAACTAAATATTACGCCGCTTCTCCGCATGGGTAGGCAGAGAGAATAACACGCTACACTAATCTGTCTGCAAACAATATTCGCTTACACCACATTCATGCATCTCCTCAAAAATCTTCTCTTCTTCTAGCCCTTATCCGCACCCAATAGCACATAGGGTACTACATCGAATTGACACAGTGTTATCTTGATCATTAACACATAAAGGAAAGGTGATCAGCCCTCAGCTTCAGGTCCCAGTCCAGGGTAATATTGAATAAATATAAGAGAGAAATAAATCACTTATATTTATTTCATCCCCCTGGGAATTGAACCCGGGACCTCCAGTACGGTAGCCGAGCGTGTTGACCATTAATTACACTACGAAGACGGACAAACATACCCGATAATTCCGACTCCTGACCTAACCACTCTTTCAAGTATGTGAAAAACTTAATCATGCCAAGTTATAATCATAATGTGCATAAATAAGGTCTCGGGTTCGAATCCCAATTGGATCAAAATAAAAGTAATGGACTGGTATGCATTGAGTTATCAAAATTATACTGCAGCAATCACATGCGGTGACCTATCAGCCTATGTACGGACATCAAAATCAAAGGTCATCAAAATATATATTCATAATAATTTCTTAATTTTTTCAGTTATGAAAAATATACATCATTGTATAATTACATATTTATAAATGGACTATGAAATTTAAAAAAAAGATCATGTCAAGGATGGCGTTAAATAAATTATTTGATGACGGACTACAATATATGTTCAACTCGTATAAATAAATATTGCCTACGTAAATGATAATAAAAATGAACTAATTACGCAGTTTTTTGTATGTTAACACCTATGTATAATGTATGTTTATGTAGGTACGTATTTTAAATATCAGTTATTTAATTATAATACGGAGATTTTTTAGGTCAGCATTGGTAAAAGTACCTACCTGCCTAGATTGCAAAAAAGTTTTCTTATAAAACGATGAAACTTATCACAGATTTGCATTTGAAAAATTATATTAAAAAAAGGAATAACGCGCAAAGCCTCTATGTATTGTGAATTAGCCGAATCTATCAATGACGCGCTTTAATGAAACATGTTTCGCGTGACGCAATAGTTTTTTTGCAAAGTTTAATATCTGTTTCTGATTTTTCTTTGCAGAAATTCATATCCCGCGGCGAATACCGGTGCTTTACTTTTTTTTAAATGTCTCGATTATATTTGTGACGCTAACCGAAATATTAATTAATTTCTCGTTTTGAATGATCTCTAGAATCATCTAGAACGATCTCTTGAAGTCGCAAAGAAGCACCCTGACGATGTTTATACGGATTATTGCGACTTATTCATAATGTAGTATGTTAGACAGCCTGTATTGTGATCCACTTAGTATTGTGGCAGATCTAATGACGTCGGAACACCTCGACCGGCGGCGAAGAGGAGATCACATTATCTGGTGATTGACATTTCGAATTATCGAGAACGGACAGACAAGAACTAAGGTTCGGAATTCGCTAGAGACCAACACAACGCCTAACTTTATCGGGCAAAGTTTCCTCGTAATCCTATTCCTGAAACAAACGAAGAAAAAAAAACGACAAAAGAAAACGTGTTCAGAGCGATAAATAATATATAGGTGCGTGAACACGTTCTCGCGAACGGTACCTGAACATTCAGTTTTCAGTAATCCCAGTAAAGTAGGTTTTTTTTGCATTCAATAAATAAACATTTAAGTTATAATATACCTCAATTTCAGAACGCGAATTACTGGAGGAATTACTAGAGGTCAGTCATGCTTCCGATAAAAAAATATATTATTGAAATTTGACTTTTTTTAGACAATGTATTTTTTTTTTAATTACTCCTTACCTTTCAATAACTCTTTTCTTTTCAAAATTAAACATTTCTTTCGAAGAAAATCTCATTTTTTCAATAAAAATTGTATTTAAAAAAAATCTATTACGTCAAATGTTACATGGGTTTGACGAAAATTAAGTTGCGATTTACATATATTGAGCCTGAATGAACCATAAAACAATTTTGAAATAAATAAATTCTTCATGCTACCGCGATAAGATCTGGAAAACCTCGGTTTATCTTATCCTTTTTTGCCTCACCAGATGTCTCGGTTATTTAAGGGTTTTACCATTATTATTATTATTATACAATCAAATCAAGCGAAGACTGGCAGTCAGTAAAATCAAGACATCAACCGAACTAAATTAGCAGTAAAAGCAATAATATTGAAAAATGGAGAGCGCGATTCCTCAGTTTCATTTCCATATGTATGAAGAATCCTTATTTTCAAAAGTTTCTCGTGCTGAACAGAGAAAAATCGCCGCCAGGAACTTACCGTATAATCAAAACTCTAAATCGCTTTCACTGAGAAGATAACACAATAAAGATTTACATAATAGGAACATTTACTTTCCTTAATTCTATTTCTTATCTATGCTAACAGGTTCCAGGTGTATAGCATATATTAAATCTCGTTTATTGAAACTCGTTCTTGACAATATATGCGAACACATTAAGCGTGCTTTTAAAGTAGGTACAGTAACATCTCGGATAGTCCTGTTTCACTATAGTCCGGTTATATAATAAAAACTTACTGTATATAAAATCCTCCCATTGTTTTTTTTCTTTTAAAATAAAGTTTAATGCAACACGTTGAGTGTCTTCAAATACTTGTTCACAAATCTGGGTTTTCTCCACATAGGAATTATTTTTAAATATTTTTTAAACATCTCAACATAGATGAAGAAAAATATGCAAGATCTTGCATACATCCAAAAAGGGTGTCTGATAAATAAAAGCTTTCAAACCCAACATAATTGAGACAACATAACGTGAGATTGATGATATATGTAGGAGTTCCAAAAATTTGAGTTGTGTGAGTGTCAATCATGGGTAGAATGGTGAATGTTGCAAAGGTGTAAAGTGATCACTAAACGGGTTATAATACCCCGACTTCTATATTCTTCTTCATTTATGTTGAGATGTGAAAAAAATGTAAAATTATATTATTTACACTGTTCATTAACTTCAGTATAAAATCTCTGCTCCGAAAGGAAAATATTTATTACCACTTTTCTCGGAATTCGTTAAATTTATATAAATAGCATAAGAATATCGTTTCATATTTTACTTTGAGTAAAACAAGTAATAAAAGCCTTACGTACGAAAGCCTCACCATTCACCATTATTTTCGATAGGGTAAAATATCGAGAGAATTTCAATGGACGTTTTCATACAGCAATAAAAGCATCATAAAAATAGAAAAAAATGAAGTTTAAAAGCATAAACTAGAAATAGAATGTTCTATCTCGTGCCGTTAGGAGCACAAATGTGGAGATCCTCACCAAAACGTTACATTGCCATTTTAAATTATTTTAAGTAATCAGGGATTCTAGCTTGTAAAATTGTTACGTTTTGGTGTGAGTTAATGATTTTATATTGGTTTAACACAGGTTTGCTCACGTTTTGTCGTAACTTTAATTCATTTTTTGATAGAATACAGTAAACAGCACAGATTTTCATTTTTTGGTGAGGACCTCCACAAATATCATAGTATCATTATGTGGTAGAAACATACGTACTTCATGAAGACACTATAGTGTGATGTAAATCGATAGGGTCGGGGGTTAAAGCGATCAATTCGTTAAATGGAGTTAGTTGATTGGTTGTGATTTATAAACGTAACACGTCATTGTTTCATGGCTAATTTGCATAAAACAACAATAAAAATAAAAGTAATTATGACTCCAGTGAGCGATCGAATCAACATGTTATTGTGTACCTACAATGCCGGGTATGTACCTCTCTTGAATAGCGAACATATAGTACACGTATCCATATGTTGCAATCGCGGAGCGCTACATGTTCGCGATCGTAGTGAGCTATATTTTTTTATATTTTTTGCAAACATTATTACCAACATTTAAAACTAACCCGTTGGACCCCGTCCACCAACGGACCCGTTTTTGAAATCAATGTTGGGTTCATTGAGACTCTTAATATCATTAAACAAAACTCTTAATACCTTAAATCTGGTGGTGTCAAAAGTCTGCGTAATCGGAGGGCATGTATTACTAGATGTATGAATGTGAAGGAAGCGAGGAGTGTATGTCAGGACAGAAAAGTGTGGCGTTCCATTCTCTCTACCTATCCCTTCCGGGAAATCGCGTTATGGTAGTAGTAATAGTTAATATCATACGTGATTTATATGGAGATAACAATATATAACATACATGAGGGTTACAAGTTAAGAAAGTACCATACTTTTCATCAGGGTCCATTGGACCCAGAGCGATAGTTATACTGCAGATATACTCATATTACACTCTTTTTAAACCCCTGACGATTATTTATATAGAACATCATATTCATGAATTATATCTACTTACTTACGTTATTTCTTTAATTATTATACAGAGAAAATAAGAAGACAAGATTCATCCCCCGCCATCTGCAGTTGGCCTTCCACAATAATGAGGAGCTAAATAAGCTGCTCTCTAGCGTGACCATCGCTCAGAAAGGCGTTCGGCCAAACATCTTGGCCATACTCCAGCCTAAGAAGACCGACGAGAAAAGGCGTAATAATAAGTCGGCTTCTCTTTTTTCCTCCTTCAGAATCCGCCTACTCGACGCCCCGAGACCGATTGACGATGTTTTTCTATTTTTTTTTTTAAATTAAAATTACTTTTATGTATCGTAATAACGTCTTTTTAAGCACCCTTGAGGTAGTATTTAACGAAAATGGCGCTATTAATCAAATTTATTATTATTATTATTACTATTTAAAAATTAATAGCATAATTCTATAATATTATACTTTGGATTCGCCAAAAAAATATAAGTTGACCGACTTTTGCATAACACCGCCTGTACTAGCACATGTTTAAAATATTGAATATGTATGTATTATGTATGCCACCCATAAAGCATAATTCATAGAGCATCCAATCCAATTAAGTGGCGAACAGACGCCACCTCAATAATTAAAACGAGTTTCGCGCGTTTGGCGTTACGCGGTACACAAGCATGGCGCTCGGCATTCCTCTCACGCTCGGGGTAGGTCCGCAATAGTGGTGTGATTGATCATTGTTGTCGTCTTGTCAGGGGATCGTGTAATATTAGTATTACACGGTTAGTCGTTTTAGTGCTGAGATTTTTTCTTATAACATAAAAGAAATGTGCTTAATAAGTATTACTTTTTTTAATATTTATAAAACAAAGTGCGGTAGAGAAAAACCAACATGGCGAGGTAACGTCAGTTTTTGAGAGACACTTAATAATTTAAAATGTCGTTTCTTTGTTTTTTCAAAGAGTATAATTTTTTAAAAGTATTAATATTATTTATAACTTATAATAGTTACTTAAGAATAATTATAAATATAGAAATATAATAAATATGTGACTAAGTTTCTGAACACGAGATATACGAAGAGATATTTTTACTTTAAAACTGTTTCCGTGAATGGTTAAATTACTAAAAAATAAATTGTTATATGTATGCTAAAATTGTTAATTTAATGCATACTGAAAAATATTTTTAAAAAAAATATTGGGAAAACTCTAAAAAGGTATAAACTGATGTGTACGAGTCCCGTGGGGTCACCAGTATCAAATGAAAAATATCGTACTTTCTTAACATGTTGAATATATCCTATACATATAATATATAAAAAATTGTGAAAAATTATGACACAAGATCGAAGACAGGGTGAGTCTTAGGACTATTCCTATAGAATAGACGTACATGTATTAAATAAAGCCCGGTTTCAATTATTAAAACCATATTTTTTGCCATATTAATTGTCCAATTTATAGCTTAAGTCCATTGAAATGGACACATTCATATATTAAAGAGAAAAAATATTAAATAAAGAAAACGACGAAGTAATGTTAATAAAATCATAGTATACAAAAAATAAAAGACGAAACAACGAAAATAAAACCACTAATAAATGTACATCTTGTAATGATATATAAAGCAGAGGATCATGTAACCTAAACGTCAAATATACAAATAAATAAATCCTTACAACATCGAGAAATCAGCGTGAAAACACGTAGGTAAATGTTAGTGGAGTAAATATTGTTTTTTCCTCAAATTATGCTGTTGGGTGCGTTATTTTTCATACTATTCTGTTTATTATTATTATTTTAAATTATGTATATTTAAAATACACACATAGACCAAATAAACGAACTGTCGATCAGATTTCAGCGATTTAAAAGGAACGAGAAAAAACCCACCCCTTTGAAGATGTGTAGTTTTGGCTTGTTTCAGGTGAAATCGCGCAATTTGCCTAGATATGATGCTTGCTTCGAAGGACTCGCGTTATATTTAAATAATAAATAAGCAAGGTACGACGATCGCTGGCTTCGTATAAACATGTTTGAGCGCAATATTGCGCGAAATAAGTAAGATATAAGCAAACATGGTACGGATATACGGTAACCACTTACCTTAGTAATATGCCATCTTCACAGCGTCCCTATATACTCCACCGCGTGGAAATGCCAAAGAAACATATTTTCAGATAGGCAATCAGCATGCATACGACACCACTCTACAGAGACAGGCGTAGTAACAGTACTTTCTGACAATAATTTCTGTAGACGCCGTTCTGATCTCTTTTAGACACGTTTGCTGCTTTTTACTCGGTCGGTCATAACATAATGTTCTACCAGAATGCTTGATGAAAACATACGACATTGTGATATGTGGTATGTTACCAGATGCATAGTTTTGCTCATAACTTCGGGAGCGTGAATATTTGGTCATGTTTCCTAATTGAATTTCACCTTACCATTCAGTCTCTACTGGGGTACTCAAGGTTAAATCCTTAGTCCACTCTATACCTTCTCTATATTAAGCTGTGAGAACATAATTGAATAAGGTAGATTGTGCTCTCACTGCTATGCGAATAACGCTCAAACATATTTCTATTGTAAACCAGAAGAGAAAAACAAACTAGTTATTTCCATTAAGAAAGACACTGAGAAAATACAAAAACGAATGACTGAAAACCGAATAACGTTAAACTTGACAAGATCAGAATAACTTTGGGAAACCATACTTGAACTATGGGAAATTATTTGCTGGGCGAGTTTTTCGATTCTGGCCTGTCTCGGATCCTAGGACGCTTCAAGGATCCCTCCAAATTTCTTGATTATTCCAGATTATACGTTCATCTATTTTCAGTGGATTTACAAAAACAAAACGATCCTTATTTAACTGGCATTTATGATGTTTTTCCGGGAAAATGTAGATATTAATGTACTTTTAAACGTCATTCTCACAAGAAAACTTACACAATGTTTATTATTTTCAATAAAAATATAAATGGTAATAACCTTCACGTAAAGTGAAATTAAATGCTACAATTAAATGCAAAAAATTCCTTACTAACGAATGCTCATACTAACCAATATTTTATTGCGACTTATGGTATGTTAATTAATTGGGATTCGGTCAACGAGTCCCACGGGCGACCAACCTTACGAACACGCACTGGCCTATTTTGGTGTTATCCAAATTTACTTCCACGTTATTCGGTATCGAGGTATCAAGTTTAACAATGCATCTTAGGGAAAATTTTAAGGAATTCTACGAATAACAAAGTAAACTCGTTAGACGAGGTATTACTCTATAAATATTTTTACAAAAAATTAATCTACATTGAGATTCTCTACGCCAGAAATACACGATTAGCATATTAACTATCACCTGCGTATTAAACTTGTAACGCACACAGAAGTAATACGTAGGTACATGACGAACATTGGATTTGCATATTGTGAAAACAAATAATACGTAAAATTTAACGAATTACACATGTTAAGTAAAAAATAACAAGTAAAAACGAAGAAAAAAAATCATTAATTGATTCGACAGTCACTTTTTGATTACATCACTATATCAATTTATTGACGTTTTAAGGCTTTTTACTTAGAAAAGTATTCGTAAATAGTATCTCTATGCTCCATCTGAATCCAAAGGACCGTAGGACATCGCATCAGATTGACGCTATATATACCGATCGTCAACTATGGTTACGAAGGTAATGTGATCAGTCCTGCGCTCCTGATTTTCGGATCTATAAGTGTAATATATTTTTATAGGGTATCGATGACGTTAGCGAAATAGATCAGGATGAAGGGCGTTGCTACTTAATGTGGAAAAGGAAATGAATAATTTTATATAAAATATAAAATTAAGTCAAAAGAAGAATAGCAGCAACTACTAGGGCATCAGGCTGGCATACCCGCACTCGTACAAGCTACGTGTACGAGTAAGGTAAAGGTAGGTACGGTATTACAGTATAGCATAGTCGATACGAACAGGGAGGCGGGTAGACACTCGACTGCGAATGTGGCGTCGCGGGTTCGAATCCCACCAATTGCAAACAAAAAATATTAATTTCATGAATTGTTTCGGCAATCACCTTGTGGTAAAGTCTATCCATTTTTAATTTAAATTTTACTTAATAAATACCAGTATTTCTTAAAATCTATTGTGACACGTCTTTTGATGCAAACTTAAATAAATAAAAAAAATAGCATTACCTTCACATACTGTGTTTAAAAATGATGCGGAATGCATCGAAAAAAATGAACTCTTTATTCCAAAATGGTACCTTAATCGTCAACATTTTCATATTCGAAAGACACCCATGATTCTAGCGTTAGAATGGACAGAAAATGTTGATGTTTAGATACCATTTTTGAAATAAAGAGTTTTTTGTGTTGTGGCCGTTTAACATTTAACCAGCGATTTATTTATTATTATTTATTATTATTTTATATTTCTGTATATTATTATATATTATGTACAATCCTATTTTATATTATTAATCAGTAAGTCAAAGTTTCCAATCAGAGCTAAAATCAACAATGGTTAGGGGATGGGTTTGGACTGAATACGGAATACCAAAATCAGAGGAACTTCCATCAAGAAAATTGTCTTCCAGGCTTTTCGCAATGTCAGTACTGGGAATGCCTTTGAAAGGTGTCGGATTTCTATTCATTCCTTGCAACACAATCAGACTTATTGGCGTGAAAAAAAAGCGGAAAAAGAAGCGAGAAAATACATATACGGTACACGGAAATGCTCGATAGAAAATGAAAAGTCGAATGGCTTCACAGTTTTCTTTCCAATAAATAAAAACGAAAAAATGTTCAAAATCTTTAATCTCAAAATCAAAATTTTATTCAGTTGGGTTAATTTATAAAATTAAACAATTCATTTTATTCCATTACAGAAATTTTCTAATGTTATTTAAGGCTGAGTAATCAATAAATAGCCCGCGACAAAATTTTATTTAAAGCCAGGTAACATTAAGTGTAATATTTTTTTTTAATCTTGAAACATCGTTTTTGTATTATAAAAATAAGTTTTTCTTCGAAATAAATACACGGTTTTGAAAAGAAAATTATATATTTTTTTAAAATATATTCTTAAAAAAAAACAAATTTCAATACATATATTATTTTAATGGGCGTGGAAGGATGCACTGATGTTTCATAGATTTCATTAATTCACGAGCATCGTGAAATTAAACAAATAGAAATGTGTGCTTTTTAACTTATTTTTTTCTTCAAATAACTGATAATCAGCTACAATATCGCGTGACCGTGTACAGCTGGTAAAAAATAAAATAAAATAAAAAATTTAGAAGTATAATATACTCGTAGATATGTAGTACTATAGAGTTTTTGAGTAGTGTGGTTGTTAATCATAGGTAGAATGATGAATGCTACATAAACCAGCCTATGTCGAGTCGTTAGCCCAGTAAATAACTAGACTTTTATATTCTTCTTCATCTTTGTTGAGATGTCAAAAAATGAATACATTATGTTAAATTATTAATTATGATGAAACCATTTTTGAGACTTTCGTAATTATAAGGCAACAACGTTAACAAGAAAATATGTTACACCGAAAGTTATAATAAGTTAAACTCGGAAACCATAATTATTGTTAATGAAAAATATTCCTTAATTTAATATCAAATTTCCTTTAACCCCTTCAAATATAATACTGTAGTTTTAATGCGTAGCCAATTTGTAAATTTCAATATTCCACTCGGGAGTTGGTTCAACCGTAACACTCAGTTAACAAAGTGTTACGAGCGGAAAGATTCGAAGAATACCAAGTTAGTACTTCGTATAATTTAGAAGATTTTACTAACAATTTCAATTAATCTCAAATTTACTTAACTGATAACGTTAGCAGAAAAAAAGATAACGCATTATATTTATTACGTGCTTGTATATCTGTGTTTTACGTGTTTTGTTTTTTATTAATTTATTTTCAATAAAAAATCATCGTGAAGTTTATAACACTGACGTAATTTATTTAATAAAAGCGATATACAAATACGATGCGTCAGAACTAAAAAAAAATAAAGTATAACTTATCAAAAATAATAAAATACAAACAAATGTGTTTACCATATAATGATTAAAGAAAACACTGGTTTTTTACCACTTGAGTTTTATTATAGACTACATGTTTCAGAAGTTAAACGTCCATCATTCAGGTCTGTATGATAACTGAATGAATGATGGAAGTTTAAGTTCTGAAACATGTAGTCTATAATAAAACTCAAGTGGTAAAAAACAAGTGTTTTCTTTAATCATTGTAACATGTCTTACCACAAAGTTAACGCCGAAACAATAAATAAAATATGTTTACCATATAATGTGTGTTGATAGTTTTAGGATAGAAAAATAATAAGGAAAAATAATTACACGATTATTTATAAAAAAAAAATATTTAAACGAGCGACGTAGTAAAAAAACTCGACCATCTTACTATCACGCCGCTTCTCTGCAGGGGCAGGCAGATAGGATAGAACGTCACGCCCTTCTGTCTTTCAAACGTTTTTTACCTCTTCCACATTCACGCATCTTCCCAAACGTACTCGCTGATTATTCCGATTCTCAACCTGTCTGTTACGATCGTAATTTATAAAGGTATTAAACAAAAAAAACGGGCGTATTCAAATTTAACTTAATGTCAAAATTTCAAAGCAATCAGTGGGATTTAAAATTTTGAACGAATATTTTTACTCATACAGGTAGATAAAAAAACGTCCCTATGCAAATGCAACGTTGTGTTGAAAATTCAAAGCAAATGATGAATTACTTTATAACAATAGTTGATTTGAATATTTAAGATTTTTATAAACAAAATAAATAAAAAAATCCATATAAATTATGTTCATGCATCATGATCCGAAATTAGTTCGAAAAATAATAGGTACTTATGGGTTTAACTAACATTACAAAAATTCTACAATGGAAAAAGGTGAATTGGTAAATTTTACAAATTAACACAACCCTATAAACCAAAAACTAAATTAGTTCATACTCACTCGTGTAAAATTTTGCAGCATATTTCAGAATTGCTAAAGTTTGTCGAGGTAATTTCAAGCCCAATGATATTTAATCATGTAATTTAATGGGTAGGTCTAGAGGCCATAGTTTCCCAAAGTGGCCTGTATGAAACCCCAAGGGTCGATTTCGACTTGCGGTGGTCCATGTCACCGATAAAAGAAAATGGAGGTGCAAGTGATTTAAATGGTGATCCACGAGAGAGCATCCATTTAGTAAAATAATTATTAATATTTAGACGTCTTGTGAATGTATTATTAACCCTAACACACATTGTCTGAACACAATACACATATGTATATTAAATGTTTAAATCAAACACTGATTTTTTGAGTCTACTAAATTGTATGTTATTGTTAAAAAACACATAAAAAATAAATTTTGTGACAACTGTTTCGCCTTGTTATGGCATTTTCAAACAAATGCCATAATATCTAATCTTTAGACCCACTTTTTCCGGATCTCTTATCCATAGTAACAAGATTAAATTAAAGGGCTCTTGAGGTAATTTTTCACGAAAACGGACGAAAATTGACAAAATTTATATTTATATTGAATGCTTATAAATATTAGACCGAAAAAACTTAATATATTGTATGATATATGATTAATATTTGCTTTGAGTTGTGCTTCGTTCATGTGCAAGTTTTTACAAGTTTCATATCATATAGTGATAGTATTTGTAGGAAAAATGATCTACGGGCCGAAAATTTTTGAGAAACTGTGATCTAGGCCCTTCTGCGGGATTTAATACAAGCTTGTATAACAATTTCGTAGTATAGAATTATTGGGCACTGAAACGAATGCAAGTGGGGAGGGGGGAGGGTGTTATTACGTGCGGATTCCGAGGCGACCAGACATTAACCGTAAACTAGGATCACGGGAATGGAACGGCCGTATTCCTAACTACCGCAGGGCGATCCGTCATCTCGCACACTGCCAACCGGCCCTGGTGTCCCGCAACTCCGATCATATATTATCCTCATTGAAAGCTCTCCCAACCGCATTCCCGGACCTGATACAGAAGCATCTAGGCTTCCTGACAGACCTCCCTTGCAAAGAGAACTTATTCTTTGAACTAAGTTGCGAAAATTATTAGGAAATGTGAAACAAAATTGCATCCCGATTTTACTGTAAATTTGTACAGTACATTTAATTTAATTTTGTATTGTATTGTACACTTAACAGCTTTCAATGTCCCTGTAATTGCCAATCTAAATAAATACAACTTTGTAAAACCACCATCAAGTATCTAGAAGTGCCCCAGTGTAGGCAGTGGAAGGGATTACTAGTTAGTTTGTTCAGTCAGTAAGCTATTGACAGACATTGGCCGGTACACAGACGCCTCCGCAAACCTGACAGACACAGCAGACAGACACGGAACAGTGCCAAGGCATTTGCAGAAAATGTTCTGTCATCGCATTTCCCAGTCGATCATTATTCATCGACATTTTAAAACGGATCCCTTTTACAAGTTGCATTTTTTTCTCGACACAATCCTACCACAACTCTAACAAACGATGGAAAAACAACCCTAACTCAGAACCTAGCACAAAGTCCTAACCACGACACAGAAAGACAACACGATGCAGCACCTTACATAAAGAAAACACACTTATAATACAGCACCTTTGATTTTATATTATCCTCAGCGCTTTGAGTTGTTCTTATGGTGATACAACGCAACACAGAATTCATAAACCGACCGCTGTAGAAGTGACACGTCTTTCTACGCCCGATTTAAAAAAATGTATAATGGATATTTTTTGTTTTGTAGAATATATCGTAGTCGTACAGGAGAAAGTGACCAAGTGCATTTGTTAACAAAAACGTGACCATTGACTATTTGATATCTTACTAGCTTAATATTGCCCTGAAAAAATCCCAAAGCGATTTTAAACTTGGAAGTATATTTAATATATTGACTTGTTAAAAATGACAAACTGCATTGATGTTTATTTTCTTGCCAAACAAAAGCGACTTAAATGGCCCACCTGAACTATTTATATTTCGTTAGTTGGTCACTTTCTCCTGTACGACTACGATATATAAGTATGTATATATATTTTTAACTCCTTACCAACTCTTTTTTTTCAAAACATATTTATTTTTTATTTAACTGGATTATTTTCTAAAAAAAACTAATTTTTTTTTCAATGCAAAATGGTGTCTAAAAAAATCAATTACGTATAATGTTCCCTGGATTGAGAGAAAATGAGGAAGCGACTTAACGAATGCTGGGCCTTAGTAGCACAAATTTGAGAATCCTTCGCGCCTGGCCGCCTTCGTCGTTACGCCATTACGCACTTCGCCGCGGAATGGAAAAGACTTGTTGAATGAATTAGATTCTACGAATCGGGAAATTATGGCAGCACGCATAATCGCGTCACGCTTATATTCTCGGTAAAAGTAAAATGCAACACATTTACAGGATTTCTTTTCGGCGCCCGATCCCACATTTTGTCTCGTCGTGTGATATTATAATACAATACATACGAGTACATATCACACGATCTCGCTAGAATGCTTGAATGAATAAATAAATTTTGGTATTCCTCTACCTTCTTCCTCCCTTACCTGATCCTAATTCCTTTGTCTTCCTTGCCTTCATCAATTAACATTGCATCAAATATATAATGTTATAATTATTTGTTTATTCGTATTATAATAAATTGTAATTTATGTTTTTTTTTCGTTCCAACAATACTTATGTAAAAGCACTATGTGTCCTCTAATTACAAACGGATAAATTAGGATTAAACAGCATCTCTATTCTTGTTTTTTATTGGTTAGAAGAATTACACATACTATAAGTTTAAATAAATCTAGAATTTTAAGTGTGTCTAAATCTTTGTTCACAAATCTGGGTTCGTCCAAAACTAACTCAACTCAACCATAGATGGTGCCGAGAACTCGCATGCGAAAGAAGGTGTCAATTGAAGGATAAATACAAATATCGAAATTTGAGTAGTGTGGTTATTAATCATGGGTAGAATGGTGAATGCTCATCGTGTAAAAAGTGATCACTTAAACTAGTCAACGACAGTTAGCCTTGTAAATAACAAGACCTCCATATTCTTCATTCATGTTGAGATTTAATGTAATATAAATAAACCTGATAAAAAAAGTCGTGAATCTAAATGCTATAAGTCTTACTACGATACAATGATCCGTATACATTGCGTAGTAATTTTGTCGATGAGATTATAAATAATGCATTCAAAAGTGGGACGCAATTGATTTCCCGAAGATTTCTCGTACAGAATAATGATGTAAAGACAGTGAAAACGTATTTCCTAAGCTCGTTCATTGTGTACGAGGCTCGCATTTTTCGTTCATGCATTCTATCCTCGCAGTTGAGTGAACGGCGTACAATAAATCACGTTGGAGCGAACACGCGGCAGGTGAAGCGTACTCTATACGGAACACGGAACCTCGCTCCAGGACTAAGCGCGACTGGAGTCTAGGCTCTCCGTACGTCCATTTATATACAACACATGAGGCGAGGGAAGCCATCCGAGAGGAATCTACACGTATTCAGAATTAGAATATACATCAATATTCATAAATGAATCACAAATACAAATTATTTCAGTCTAACTGATTGGGCGATATTTCAGGAAAACTTGTGATAAAAAAATATTCACAAAAAAAATAATATCAATTTCATTCATTAATTCGGCAGTCACATTGTGGTAAAATCTAGCAAATTTTAATTAAAATCTATTTTGACACGTGTTTCCGATGTATTCTGCATCATTTTCAAACACAATTTCAAATACGGTGTTTGAAAATGATGCGGAATACATCGAAACACATGTCAAAATAGAATGAAAAAAATAGTGGTATTTACAAAGTAAAAATTTAATTAAATTCAAATACGGAGTTTGAAAATGATGCGGAATGCATCGAAACACGTGGCACAATGGATTTAAAGAAATAGTGGTATTTACCGAGTAAAACTTTAATTAAAAATGTAAAATAAGACACATGGTTTAACGTGGTCATTAACACATAGTTTTTAAATCTACGTACCAATGAAAAAATAAACCAATGGGTGTAAGAGATATCAATAGTAAGGTAGAGGAAAGGCAATTGAGATGGTATAGGAACATAGGACGCAGAGAACCTGATTATATTGTGAACCAGACAATCGCCATGGATTTTTCTCGAAAGACATCTAGAGAAAGACCAAAGAATTCACGGATGCTGTAAAAAGGAAATATGATTCGAGAAGAAGTTGCCCATGACAGAAGGATCTACAACCTGAGAACGAGAGCTGACCCCAACAGTCTACAAAGACGATAAGTTGGGACGGAGCCAGGCAGAAGAAGGCTAGTAAAAAAAATGTATAAAAAAAGAACAAAGTGGATGAAAAAACCTTTTAAGCGTAACGATATTATAAAGTGAAATTAAAATGAAATTAATAGAAAGTTAAAGCAATCGAAAATGAGGTTTAGTAAAACGCCTAAAACAAGGAAAAACAGCCACCATTAAGGTGTTTTTGCTCATGAAATAAGATTTCATCATCTCGTTTCTGTCATTTTTTAGCTGCGATTTATGGAAAATTTTAGTCAAGTTAAATTTATTATCGAATCGTTTAGTAATCCGTATTCAAATTTAAATTGACTATTTGACAGATTTAATAAGACCAATTTCTTGTTAATTGGAAACGTTTTCGTAAAAAAGATTAATACACATTCAAAAATAATTAACTAACTAACCATTGCGCTGCTTCTCCGCAGGGGTAGGCAGAAATAATAGAACACTACACCAATCTGCCTTTGCAAACAATTTTCGCATCTTTCACTCTCATGCATCTCCTTAAAAATACCCGCCGATTATTCTGATTTCTCACATGACCACTCCCAAGTTTTTGAAATACTTGATCATGCCAAGTTTTTCTTGGTCTTTCTCTGTTTCTATTTTCAACAACATTCTCGTCGTAAATTAGTTTTACTGTTCTTTCTTAATTCGTTCGATTAACATGCTCAAACTATCTCAGAACACCTTTCTTAATTTTATATATAATGCTTATCTCAGTCTTGCATTATTTCCTAATATCACCATCTACCATACATCTGATAGATGATACTGAGAGATGGAATTTCCGCTGCATTTAGTATACTTTCATCATTCTTTTGCCGACTCCACGCTTCAAATCCATATAATTTAATATGTTCTACTCGTCATAGTAAGCGCTGAGATTGCCTACATTGTAAGTCGACATTTATATCGTGCAATCTAAACTTCATATAATTTGTCTTTGACTTGAGCTTTGATCTTTCCCTTTTCTCCTTTTCCCCCCTCCCGTCCCTCTTACAGGTATTTTCACAAATTTACAAAAGTTGAATTTAGTGATTGGAATAATACAAGTACCTACTTATTTTGTGTAACTTATTTATGTGAAAGGATTGATGCAACTATTCTTTAAAATTCTCAAAAAAATGGTGTTGGAACCAGGACTTAGTTGTGTACGGCCCATTTAGTTTTCGCCGATAGTGGATATTCATTGTTCTTCTTCTTCTTTGGCTAGGACTGTGTCCTGTTATTCTCAGAGTCCGCTTTTAGGAGGTGAAAGACCAGCTGTCTTTCCATTGTTTAGGTGGTCTTCCTGGGGGTCTGTTACCTCTTATGCTGCTATCTGCTGCAATCTTCACCACTCATTTATTGTTAATATTTAAGTTGTGATATATCCTCACATTTTTTGAGTTGACTTTTTATGGGAAATTTTCGTCTTGTCAGCTATCGCGCATACTTGAGAGTATGCACTTAATCTAATCGCTGCGAGAACAATGAAATATTCGCAACTACAATAGATTTGCTACATTTCGCTGCCCTTCATACTTTAGTATATGTACTTCTTTCCATTATTATTTTATGGCATTTCAACCCTCGGGAGTGTTCTAGCCAGTATCGAGTGATTTAGTATTTCACTATACTAGATATAATAAAACAAGTTTCTTTTAACAAATTAATAAGACAACATCGCTGTCCATATTTTTGGATGGGTTCCAGCAAAACAGAGAAAATGATAAATTCTAATATAAGTGTCAAATATGTTATTTATGTTCATCCGCTTATTATGATAGATTTTCTCATACAAATAGCCGTGGGAAAATCAACCTATATTATATTTTCGAATATGTAATATAAATCACATCTGATTTGATCACAAAGAGAGAATGTAAAACATAGAGGCATATATAAAGGATTTTCTAGTTCAAAGAAAGTTTTTGTGTTGGAATTTGACGCAAAACACACTCTCGGGCAGAACAGGGTGGTGTAGCCTGAGGCATAAATATCACGTATCTGTGGGGAAAACAAAATCTTGATCGTAAAATATGTTTTATACTACTTTCCTACGATTCACGTGAAAATCCGCTCATAATTCCAAGACATGTACATATTCACGAGTGCGGTACGTGATATCATTTATCATATCTAAACAATAATAAGGAATTTATGAATATGTAAGTATTAGGTCTTGTACGTCCCGAAAAAATGGGAGAACGTGTAACCGCTCTTTATCTAACATGCGCAGATAACACAAAAAAAATACAAAGAAGACTGTTTTGTGTCCTTAATTAAATGTAATCAATAAACATTGCGTGTAAGTCTCTTTCAAAATACAAGAGGTTAGTCTCTTGTTTAGAGTGACCAGCGTAGCTAGAATAATATATTTTAAAAGTTGAAATGTCTAGTTAGTAAATTAAAATGTTATATTTTTTGCGTTAGTTTTTAAATATTTTTTTTATAAAGAAATAACCCGCAAAGCCTCTGCTTTAAGAGGCTTGTCTGCAGGTAGGATAGTAAGGATAGGGAAGGTAAATGTGAAAAATACATTACAAACACCCAGACCAATGGAAAATAAATATTTGTAGAATTCAATTAAGAGAATTGAACTGAGTTAATTAATAAAGTGTCATTCTTTAATGTGGCTAAGTCAAATTTCTATCAAAAGCGAGGCACTGTTTACGTCTAAAAGGAGTTTGGATCGACTGAGGTGAACTTTGTTTGACTCCTCACTCGAAATGACAGAGACGCGTAGTTTGGCGATGTTTAACCGTAAGCTACGGAACTATTTAGTATATTAACAACTATGAATCAAATGTAAACCCCCTGCCACGCACTTAAGACGAAACAGCCACCAAACCTTGGTCGGAGAGTAATGAGAGAGCACAAAAGAGGGTCAATGCTGTTTACTAAGCTGGGAAGACGATGGATTTTTTTTATATTTCCAATGAATCATTCTATTTGACCACTTGAAAAAGGAAAAAATGACAATCCTATTTATGTTTTGTACTGACATTTCTTAGTAAAATTAATTTTTTATAATAAAACAATAACTATATAGTTCTTAAAACTTTTCTTTTATTTGATCTGTGACAGAGTAAAATACCCTTACCCTTTTTACTTAAAACCCTTACCATAACTAATTTGCAATTATTATTATAACACAAAACTTAAATTCATTTTGTAAGAAAAATTATATAAAATCATGGTTTTCAACCCTTGCCTTGTTCTGTATATAAAATTTAGTTACAATTTGTAACAATTTTATCATGTTTGTAACAATTTTGTCTAGCTTCCCACTATTATAATAATGTCGGCAACGGCTAAACCCGCTCACTGGTCTAATAAAATAAAAGTGGAAAAAAAACAAGTTGTTTTATTAGATAATCCTATTGATAGATCTCGTAAGACCGATTGAATGAAAAGTAAAAATACAAATGTAGTATCAGCAAATATAAGCGCCCAAGAAAGTGTTTTTTTCAGGGTCCAGCTCTGTCTGATTTCTTCCTGCTTTGGTTTGTAACTCTACATAGTTGATTTCTTTATTATTTCATAAGGATGCCATCGCCGCTGCCAAAGCATATTTGCAGCCTTTGGTAAAAACTTAATTTGGCGAGATGGAAAAATCGCGCAGTTACCGAACCTAGCGTATAATGTAAATAGACAATGCTACGTACTACATTCGTTTTATTGTCCGAGAAAAATGAACCTAATTTGGCAAAAGGCGTCTTGGGAATGTGCGTCGAAATAATTTAATCAGAAATCCTTCGACACCCGAACGCATACCTCCGACGTCCAATGGCTACTGGGGAATTAATCAAGCGGAAAATCAGTGGATTCGGCAAGATATTTTCAGAGAGGATATTTTCATAGGGGGTCCATCCTTTCAGACGATCGGTTTAGTCACGCCCGAACGACTGAAATTCACTCGAATCCGAAAACAGCACTGTCTAGAATCGCCTCGATATCTCACGTTATAAAATTGTGACAAATAACGCCACTTTTTGTTGACTACATAAAATTACTTCATTTCAACCCGAATACGGATATATACATTAATAAGAAGAAGAAGAGTTTTCTTATTATTTATATTAAGTAAGGTACTTCACAGGGGTAAGCAGGGAGAATAGAAAGCCACACCAATCTGTCTTTGCAAAAAATGTGACCACTTTCAAGTATTTGAAATACTTCAATGTGGTCAGGTCAGGTACTTTATCAATAAAATAACGACGTAATATGCATCATAAATATTAATTATTGTGATAATCTCATCCTGATAATGGTACTTTTATTGATTAGATGTAAAATAATCATATTTTCATAAGAAGATAATAATCTGATATGCATAGATAAAATAAAATAATGCTGTATGGTTTAATTTTTTCTAAAAAGTTAGTAAAATTTTCGTTGCAATATTTTTAGAGAAAGGGGTCGATATTTAATACCTACGCATATAAGTGCAGTTAAAGGGTTAAAAATTTAAAATTAAAATGCCTATTTAAACTTTTTAAAACCCTAAAAGGGTAAAATAATAAAAAAAAACTGCCTTTTTGTGAGAATTCTCCTCTCAGGGTGAAGTAATTTGCTCTTCTCGCAGAAGTGTTCCTGCGGGAAGCCCAGGGCTGTACTCGGGAGTAGGGACGGTTACATACATGTGTACGCCGGGGTACGAACATTAACCGGGTTTTATTTGGGCTTTTCCCGGATAAATTTCCATATCCACAAACCGCAAAATTGCGGTGGAATGAAATAGGCAATCTACTTTAAACATTCACCACGATATAATTACACGAATGATAAAATGTTTGTGTGGAACGCTAACCAGTTTCACTACCGTGATAAATAAATATAAATAAAAATAAATATTTGAAACGACTTGAAAGATTAATAAAAAAATTTAGGTAATATCAGGAGTGTATAAATTATAAACGAATCCATATCACCTACATAAAATGAATATAAAAAGGGTTGGTTTTTGTATGACTTGTGCATGTATTTTTATATTTGGTCGATTTTGAACATGCTGACATCTTTTGAACGCATCCTCATTCTGCTATTTTCGATAGTTTGCTGATACCAGCTAGCTGCTATCTGTCATTTTTAGATTATTATTCGATATACTACGAAAATAAGATCACATTTATTCACTGAATATTAGTAGTCAGGTACAGAAAAGAGGTTAATAAACATTTTATTGTACTACTTTTAAAGCTATGATAAGGGTTAATTTTTTCATTTATTTATTTACAACTTAGTGCGTCATATAACATTTTAACAGTTAAATTAGAGCATAAATATAAAATAAAGGTCTATACATGGTAAAGTAACGTAAATCTTGTCAAACCAGAGACAAATCATAAAATACAATATTACACATACATAAGAGTACGGGTATAAATTTCATACGAAAAATTTGCGTATAAAAATGTTTAACGAATGCGGTTACGTTTAATTTGAATTTTTGACACGTGTATCTAGAGCGCAGGTAATTTGCAAAAGAAAATGACAATATATCGCTCCCTATCGGGATGGCATTTTTTTGTTAAATGGACTTTTCGTAAAAAGGTCAAATTTTAACAGTAATGATGAATACGCTTCTTGAAGCGATATAGCATAAAATGGGACAGTATGACCTTTTATTAACAAACTCAACCATATACAGTATAGAGAATTTAGTATGGTCAGATGCGAAATAAATATCTCGCATACAATTCTGCAGAGTCTGCTCTTTAATTTTCCAATTATATTTTAAATGGAAATTCAAAGAGACGGGATATTTTCAGGAAGGTTAAGAGTCAATATTTCCCACAAGAATTTCGGGACCGTAAATAATATGAATGAATACTTCAAACAAGACGTCTGTTTGGGATCTTATTCGTATCTCCCGTCAACGGAACCAAACTGAAAAGGAAATACCGCGATTATTAAATCTATGAACCTGTATTTATAAATAATGGTAAAAAATAAAAATGGTTATGTATATAATAGAAATAGATTTGTACGAAAAGATGTGTACCCACATTTATTTTATTTATTATATTATTATTAAATTTTATTACAACTACATATTTATAAATACAGGTACACATACATTTATATTAAAATACACATCTTTTGTAAGTCGCGTTGTATTGATGTAATGTTTTAATACAAAGCACATTACCCGTATTTCATACTTTTTTAACATTACCCTTTTTCTATGTTTTGGATTTTGTAGTTATATGTACATTTCCATACAGTGTGTTAATTGTGATTGGCGTGCTTTGCTGGGAGGTGCTTTTTGTGTTATGTTAAAAAAATCTTACAAGCATGCTTATATGTAAGGATTGTTTTAGCATGCTTATATGTAGTCGTTTGTCTGTCATGAGTAGTAATTTATTGAATATTTCCAGGTCTGTTTTGGAACTCGAAGTATTATTTTCTTTTACATTACCTTGTTTTATTGATTTTTGGGCAACAATACCAGTATTTATTTAATAATGCATCACACGCACCGCCCCAACCAATAATCCAATAATGTGGAATAGACTGATAAAGCGTGTTTTTTTTTTACTTATTCTTTTGTATTTTAGGATGTAACATATCGCTCACTCCTTTCAACAACGTCATATATAAAAAAAAACTTTATTTTTCAGGAGATCGTTTTAAAAGTTTAAAAATATAATAAAATGTATTAAAAATAAATATCAAGCCACTTATTGGAATTTTTAACGTGCAACAGATCTTTTTAGGTAAAACCTGAATGTTTTTTATCCACTTTAAAATATTTAGTATATTAAAAAAATAATTAAACAATACCTTTTCCTCAAAATGCAAAAACAACACTTTCTGCCCTGTAGCGGGTATATATTGAGTTAAAAATATGCCGCTTTTGCTGGGATATAGCACATTTTCTGGGCATTCCGAAAGCATGCACAACTGAAAATTGACGATTTTTGATATGACGTTGTTGAAAGGAGTGAGCGATATGGTTTTAAAGATGTAAGTTTTTTGAGTTTTTGTAGTATTTTAAGATTGCAAATCCTATTTTAAGTTTTGTCTATTTGTATACCTTAGTATTTTATGTTGTCTAATTTAGTTGATTCAGGGCAGTTTTACACGTAGGATATTACAGATTAAAATGATTATTTTGGATTTTTGTGTTGAAATTGGCATTTTGTAATTGTAATTTTGTAAATGGCAATTGTAGTGTTTATTTGGAATGGAAAAAAAGTTAGTTTTAATAATAATTTTAATTAATAGACAAGAAGAGGGTTGGAAAAGTTGAAAAAAATAATAAAATCTGAATGAAATTCTGCATAGAAACCTTCCATGGTATATAAAATGTAAATAATTAAATTTACGTTATATGTGAAAATATGATCAGATATACGGGAATCTGAAGAATTATTTCGTATTTTATTTCCATACGTATATATTTCAAAATGTTGAGCAAAACATCTTAAAGAATGTTAATACCTCTAGAAATATTCGAGCCGTTTAAATATAGGAGGTACGTAACATACGGTAATAAGGCAAGCTGGGTTAAAGTTCGAGGAAAAGTTCCACTAAAAGCACTTACCCCTGAAAATGTCAAAATTACCTAGTAAATATATCATCAATATATTATATTTTGACGTCTCAACATAGATGAAGAAGAAGTCTGGATATTTACAAGGCTTATGACCCGACAAAGGCTGGTTAAGTGATCACTTTACAAACGTGTTACATTTACTATGCTTACATGATTCGAAGGCATGGCCTAGGTGACGTTGTCCAAGACAGAAGGTCCTATAACCTGAGGACGAGGAGAGCTGACCCCAGCAGTGTACAAGGACAATAAGCTGGGATATAGCCAGGAAGAAGAACATTTACTATGCAACATATGGTTGACAACCATACTAATGAAGTTTTTGGAACTCGTACATATATCATAAATCTCATGTTCAACCGGATTATTTTACGTACCTACTGGGAGAAACCTGAAAAAACGATTTTAAAAATTTCATGCAGCTTAAAATGTGACCAGCTATTTTCACAACGTTTTTTGTGAACAATGATTTGAACACACCCAAAATGTTGTGAATATAAAATATCGCCAAAGCGTAACATAAATTGAGTAATTGGTTTAGTAATTATTTACAATAATAACTTTTAATTTAAAAATATTGCGTAGGTGTTATATTCAAAAGGTCATTTAAAACGAAACAGATTAACAAGAGAATTGTAACATCTTTTTACTTTAGTCAACAATTATTTAACATTAATCCTGATTTTTCTAGAATCGGAGAGCTTTAAATTACCGGTAAAAGAAACAGGCTCGAATTTCGTTTGTAACAGTATTGTTGAACAAAAAACATGTAATATGAAATTTTCTCTCAAAAGAAAGAGTGATTGGTAAAAAAGGGGATCAGCAAATAGTTGATAAGAGGATTAGCGAAACTGCTCGAAAAGATTAAAAAAATAAATGAACGAGAAAATTTTATAAGATTTTATAAGACATGTTTTTTTACTCGTGTAACATTGAGAAGGGCTACTTGAGAATTAATTATTTACTACTAATATAATAATATCAACGCAGAACGGAAAAATAACGAAATTAAAAAAAACGTAAAAAATTACACACCATGTTAAATTGGAAAAAGGATATTAAAAATGAGAGCTAAAAAAGAAATTTGATTTTTAGGCAATTTTTTCGAAGCCGAGAGCCGAGTACGTAATTTTTTTTTGTAGTTGTAATATTCATATTTTCGGTAGCTACGAAATTGATTTTTTTTTTATGAAATGGAAAAATTAACGTCGTACTAAAAAACTGAAACATGACGCAATAATGTGATTTGGTTAATTAACATATGTGCATCTAATTGACAATACTATATGTATATTCTAGTTGTGATTGATGTTCATATTGAAAAACATCGAAAAAATGCTTTGAAATATTTTTATCAGGCAAGCATATCCAAAACATAGAGATACACCAATCACAAACTAAAACATACCTGTTTTGGTCAAAAGAATTTTGATTATTGTACAATAAAGTTGTACAACCTGCTTTCATTACCCGTAAAGTCATTAAAAAAAGTATAAAAGAGCTATTCATAAATGGGGTCGGGTAGATATAAAATAGATCAGATCATTCTGCCGTGTTATTTGATTGCATGTCATAGGTACAAACAATTAACTTTTATATAGTTTTTTAAATAAGTATTGTAAAATGTGACCTCGGCACAGGAAAACTCGGTGAATGCACATTATTGTAATCAGGTGTATGAATAAATTTAATAAATTTTAATTTAAATTTTATTAATAAATTTAAAAAAAAATACATATAGTACTTATACGAGTATATTGACACACGTGGGTGCGAATTACACCCAAAATAATATGATATATTAAATATTTTTATTTTTGCTAACGACGACGATAGTAATATTATCAAAACATTATACAAATAACGTTTTTCGATACATATTTTCTCAAAGATAAAATAATATCACGTTTCTCTCGGTAAAAAATTCAGGGCTTAAGTTTTGTTTGTGATACAAAATACGACAGTGCGAAGTATTTTATAAGTTCATCATAAAAGAGCTTGCACAGATTTTCCAAGAATAAGAGGGGCACAAAGGAGGCGCTTGTTAAAGTATCACGTGTGTGCAAAAATTTACATAATTTTGTATTAAGATCACAAGGTTCGTTTCCCTCAGGTTCGTAACGAGGGAAAGGCGAGAAAAATACTTTTATTTGAATATAACGTATGCATTTAATAAAAGATTCGACAATTTTTTACTACAGAAATATTCGCATAACATATAAAAATAACCTGGTTTTAAATGGTAACTTTAATTTATTAGATATTTTTATACTATAAACCGCTAGCTGGTATCGGAAACACGACTTTGTCGAATCCAATCAGGTTTCATGAGCTTTGATTAAGGATAAAATTCGACGTCATGTAAGGTTAAGAAATTACGATGGGATAATTTAAAAGGTTACAAAATTGAAACCGTAAAGTTTGTACTTCGAGACTACAAGTTCTAAGTCCTTTATAGAAGTTTTCTTTTATTAAATGTGGCAGCATTGGGGCTCAGTGTTTCGATTGCGAGCACCAGCGACCCGATCTGCTTACATCATCTCTCCAATAATATGTATAAATTATTATGTCCACTATATTTTATTTAATATTACTTTTAATTCAATTTTATATTTTATGTTAATCGAAAAAAAAATCTCGACTTCGAACCTCCGAAATGAAGACTCTCCGATCCATAACCGGAAACACATTGCGAGACCGAGTAAGAAATACCGACATTCGAAGCATGTGTAAGACGGAGGATATCGTGAGGTGGGGACGACAACGAAGGCGATACTGGAAGGAACATATAAACAGAATGTCAGAAGACAGACTTCCACGTATCGCCCTCCAAGGCAACCCTGAAGGACGCAGACCCCCAGGCAGACCTCCGAAAAGATGGAAAGACAGCTGGGAGTCGACATCCCAAGAGCGACATGCGGAGGCACAAACAGATCCCTAGGATCTACATAAAGAAGAAGAAGAAGAAAAAAAAATACAAAATAAATAATAAATACAAATGAAAAAAAATCTTTCATAAGTTTAAACAATAAATAATGAGTGTAAGTCCTTCTCCAAGCACAACAGCTTAGTCTCTTTATTGGAGAGGAACAGCGTAAGTAATATTAAGATATGTTAAAGTATTTTTTTTGCTGCGAAAACTTATGTCAACTATTTATTTATTAAAAAATAATAGAAATATGGAATTATTTTATGGTGTTAAACTCAATGTAATCGGAGGGCTAGTATGGCTGGAAAGGTGTAGGGAAACGGCGTGATGGTAGTATTATATTATTGTGATCGTGATCCAATTTGGTTTTTGAATATTTTTTTTACTAATTAAAAAAGATTTTAAGTGATGAAAATCTTTATTTGGACCTTTACTATTTTTCTAGTTAAGTGGAAAAGATGATATCCGACAAATCGCTCACTCCTTTCAAGAACGTCATAAATCAAAAATCGTCAATTTTCAGTTGAGCATGTTTTCGGAATGCCCAGAAAATGTACTATATTCCAGCAAAAGAGGCATATTTTTAACATAATATTTACCCGCTACAGGGCAGAAAGTATTGTTTTTGCATTTTGAAGAAAAGGTATTGTTTAATTATTTTTTTAAATTTACTAAATATTTTTCAAATGGAGAAAAAACCTCCAGGTTTTACCTAAAAAGATCTGTTGCACAGTTAAAAGTTCAATAAGTGGCTAGTAATTTATTTTTAATACATTGTACTATATTTTTAAACTTTAAAAATGTTCTCCTGAAAAATCAAGTTTTTTGATTTATGACGTTCTTGAAAGGAGTGAGCGAAATGTCTGCCGCAAGTGTTGATACAAATTTGTGCCCTTTTTTTGTTTTTTTTTTGCGCCATCCTGTATGTAAAATGTTAAGTATAAGTTTCGTAATGCTCGATGAAAGCATTACATGAAAGCGGCATGGGAAATTTAATCACTAAAAATTCAAAGCTTCGCGATTCCGGAGCCAATTGGAATTAGTAATAACAGATGTTAGTTATCAAGTCTCGAATTGCCGGCAGGAAGAATTTTAATTGATTCGCGTGCCGCGAAGAAAATAACCAAATGCTTTGTGGTAAAAATAATGTAACGAAATAAAACAAGCGCCGAGGTACAATTGTGGATCTGTATTATTAGAGGTCTTTAACGCGTTGACTGCCAACTACGAGATAACTCGTAGATTGCGTTCTTTGCTAGGGCGCCAACTACGAGTTATCTCGTATTGTGATTCTTGCCATATTGGTGCAGCTACGATTAAATTTCTAGTATATCAAGCCTAATATGGATAGATGGCTTCTGGGAAGAGAACAAAAAATTAATTCTGGCTTACATAAACAGAAAATTTATTAATAAATAATCAGAAAATATAATTATTGTAAAATTATTCAAAATCAAGAAGTAAAACAATATTTTTTTTTGTTTGTAAAATTTATTTTTTAGATCGGAATTCTAAAAATTGTCAACGTTTTAAAAATATGATTACTTAAGGAAATATTCAAGAGGTAGAAATAGATCATCTTCTGAGTACATGAAAATAATTTATTGTCCGCCTCCTTGGTGTAATGGTTAGCGTGTTTGGCTACCGCGCTGGAGGTCCTGGATTCGATTCCAATAGGGGGGGGGGAAATAAATATAAGTGATTTTATACTCTAATATTCATTTAATATTACCCTGGTCTGGTTTATTAATGTAAACACGACCAGTTTCGAGAACTACGGATGTTATAATAACTCATAATTTATTTTGTTGATATTTAAAGTGATGACTTATTTTAGAAATCGTTATTTAATTCGGTCGTCCATCTCTTCACAGAATACACGCCTAAGGGAATCAAACCCAGAAAAGTGGTTTATACAAGTGTTTTTTTTTTGTTATTTAAAGTAAGGACTTATTTTAAAGAAGTCGTTATATGATTCGGTAGGCCATCTCTTCACAGAATACACACCTAAGGAAATCAACCGAAGTACTGACTGCTCGCTACGAACAAGCATAATTTTCCCGGCTTCAACCCGTTCCAATCGAATCTTGTTTTGGTCTCCCATTAGAGTAGGAACGTGATACGGGCAATTAATTAAAATCAGTTGAAATTATTTACGGCTTATAATGACACGTTGACCTTGTAATAATTAATTTCGTATTTTTTAAGCACTGTCAAGGTTATATTGAGGCGCCACGAACGGTTCACATAGTAGAAACGTGTTCACACAGTTGAAACGTAAAACGAAACACTCGTTCAGATTGCAATAGTACGAAAAAACAATTTGGTCAGAATTTGCAGTACAAAATAACGAGCGAAAGTATACTACTGATCGATGGTTAATATATTTTTTATTGACAATTCAAAAGATATTTATATTTCTTTCATTAGTTATTAAAAACAATACATAGAAAATGCATTTCAATTAATGAGATGAATTTTTTAAAAAAGTTTCAATTTTGTTACTTCAAAAAAATGATAACAGATGGTGATAGGAACATGCGTGCGGTTAGTTGTTTACAACATGAAGAACACTGAAATTTAAAAATAAAATAAATAAGCATGTTCAATCGTAGGCACAATGATGAAGTAACATTTTGTTTGAAGTGGAAATTTGAGCTAGAATCTTGAACCTCCGAAAAGTAATTCACCGAATGTTTTAAATTTTTAGAACAACGTTGCATTCTACAGTAAAAACAAGTTTTTATAGCAATGGCAGCGCCATCTGTTGAACGTTACAGAAACTCATGCAAAACTAAACAATGCTCCTATAGAAAAGCGTGCTCCTTGACAGCTGCTGTCACTTTTTGACAGATTTTTAACATTTATATTGCTTAGTAAGCATTGTAAAATTGAACATGTTAGAAATGTGTTCCTTTTTTCTTTCTTTTCCATTTAACCAGGCTGAATCACAGCAACGTGTGGCCGGGTACAACTGGTCTGTAATAAATTCACGGAGTTTCAGACACCTAGTTTTAGTTATATTCATTTAAAAAAAAGCATACTTTTCAACATACATTAAAAATTTCATTTTACAAAATATTTCAAATAGACAGAATACAATGTAAAATCGGGTGTTTGAAAATCATATCGAGTACCTACACACATTTGTATTTGCTTTCTATGGCTTTTTTCTCACAATGAACACGTCGCCTGTTCGCGCTGAATGCGAACGCAAAACAGGAAAACTTTTCATTTCGCTTATAAAAATAATATAATATATTAAATCAAACTTCGCAGGCAATAATGTGGCGTGTCGAAGGCAAAAAAATATATTTCCCCGCCGTAAGAAATATACGCATGGAAAAATCAAGAGACTTGTCAGCGGAGACATCCGCATAGCAACAGGATATCGGAATCTGAACTGGATAGAAAAATAATCCTCCATATTGAGTGAATATTACATATAATATTCAATATCATTTCATTTCCTTTTGCAATTTTTTCTAACGAAAGGCGAGAAATCCTGCCAAGTTATTTAATTTTTTGTTATTTTTTTTAATGAGGTTACTATGCGTGGAGACATTTCCTTTTAGTCGTATATTTTTAAAATGAAAAAAAAATGAGAAAAAGCTACATCTTCAACGGGCATTATTCAAAGTGTTACGCTTTGAAAAATCATTTTGTGAAAATTGACGACCACTCTTTTGCAGATTTTAATTTATAGTAATGGTCTCTTTTTATATGAATGTTTAGGATTCAACAATAAACAAATGTTATAAAAAAATTAGGGTAAAAATGAAAAGAGAAAAAGAGAGAGAACATTTCAAAAGAAATACAAAAATATTTAAATTCTGTTTATTCAATTTTCAATATACTCTGTTTATTCAATTTTTACACTGTCGTGATTGGCGCTTCAATTGGTAATACTGATATAAATGGTTTTTGATAACTTAAATATGAGGTGTCACTGTTCATATATACGTCTGTTATATATACTTACCTCACTGTTCATATATAGCGTCTGTGTATACATTTTTCTCTTTTGCTCCAATCCCGTGGCGTCGGAATGTATAGCTCTCTTTTCTCTTTTCTCTCGGTTATATCTTTCTTCTTTTTCATGTAAAGAAATGTGCGCAATAATCGTAACGCATCTTTGACATTTCACTCTCAATTCTCGTCCAATTATCGATTATCGAATCCCCGGATAAGAGATTTCACTTATAAAACGATTGTTTGACTTTTATTTTTGAAGTATATAAAAAATGACAACATAAAATTTTCTGTCATATGGGTAGGGTCTCTTAAATTCATAAAATAAAATTAAGGATCGTTTGGTTGCGTAAAGGTCCGCTTAACCGCGTGTAGATAGGAATAAGTATTTCTTAAGGACGCCCGGATATCCGACAAGCGATTGATAAAAATGCCATTCATGTCGAGTACGGCCACAACACTTCACGGTGAAGAGGCCTCCATCCTCCACTCTCCACCCATCTTTTAATTCAAGTCCCTCGATAGCTTGTTTAACTCCTTGGAAAATTTAATACACATTTAGGCGTAAAACTTTCAAAATTGTAATAAATTAACTTTTAAATACGAGTAAAAGTTAACCTGTGTGTGGATGTAATTTTTTCAGTTTTTAATTGAATTTGAAATTAGTTTCGAGCTCTTGGGGGATTGCTAAGAGTTGTAAAATAAAGAATTTAATTTTTTATGCTCTAATACGAGAGGTTTTTCATACCATAAAAGGCTCGCTATTGGTAATTGCAAACTCAGATGTAAACCCAACTATACGTTTATTTATGCGGGAAACATTTAGTTAGGGTTAACCTCAAACTTAACAAGCTGGCTTGGAATGTGCTTATTCGACACCCGGTTAACCACTTGTTTAGGGTTAACCCGAAAATTTTCTAAGCTGGTGACTGATGGTTTACCTCAAATTGGATGTCGAGTGGGAGTTGATGAAGAGAAATAAGCACCCGGCATACATCATTGCAATTAGCCCGCCTGATTGAATTACGTTCATTTACGTCACGTGATTATTCATTTAATTAATGCCATTGTTTTCTAGATGAAGAATGGTATTACATTACTTTCTTGGGTACTACATTGGTTCTTACCTCTGGAACTAATCTAATACTTAAAGAGAATATTAAGTTTCTCGACATTTATTTAGACACTGACTTGTCGCTTAAAAGACAAATAATTGATGGGAATTTACGGGGGTACGGGATTTTTTCACCTGCGACAGTTTAAGACTATATAAATAAACCTCATTGTTAACGTATATGGTATCTCGACTAGACACTACTGTCAATTTATACATATCTCCCGACGCATCAAACTGATAAGCTCCAATCAGTCTTCAATGCCGCAGAATTTTTTACACATCTCAGAACACCTAAGAGAACTTCACTGGTCGAAGTGTCCAGAAAGAATAACTCTGAAGCTTTGCTGGACAGTGTATCGAGCAATTCACGGAATGGCTCAGGTACATATCTCAGAGCTTTGTTATACTGAGACAATCAACAGAAGACAGACAACCCTTCGATCAGTAAGCGCATCAGCTATCGGCAGACTATCGGAGTCTAAACGTTGTCCCAATACGAATATCGATGATGGGGCGTTCGCCGTTACTGCTTCCGCGGGTGGGACAACTTACCCCCGAATCTGGGATCTATCCGGAATTCTGCCCATTTTCGATCTATCCTTTTCCGGATCTCTTATCCATAGCAACCAGATTAAACCCAAAATTCTACTTTCACTTTTACCCGTAGACATTGATTGCAGTGCGTAGCTATCTACATAGTTGCAAATATCAAATTGTGAAAATGGAAAAGTGCAAAACTTAGAATTACTGTAAATTGTAAAGCGCAATTGAGGACATTTTTCACGAAAACGAAGCTATATTAATTGGCCATACTTATTATTTTTATTACATGATAATAAATAATGATAAAAAAGCCTAAGAAACAGTCTCTTAGACAGTTTGGACACGTAAAACGAATGAACGGGGAGAAAGAAAAGAAAAGAAACATAGAAAAGATAAATGATGTATGAATTAAAGAGAGCATGAAAAATACAACACGATTAGGTAAATAAAAACATCGCGAGTGTTCACGTCAAAAGTTTGAAAAATATGAGATAATGCTGTTTCATGATGGTTCTTTTTTTCAACTTATCATAAAAGTTGTGTGCTCCTAGGATAGTTGAGAATAAAACATTAAAAATTACGTTTTCATACCTAAAATAGTGTATGAAAACGTAATTTCACTGATATTGAATACTTTCCATAAATGATGCATTTATTTAACAATTACTTTAGAATATTGACTTTCTCCGTAGTACTCACACGCGACACTGCAGCTAATAAAGCCAAATGACAGGATATCAGGAGACGCGAGGAGGTGTTCGGTTCATGAAAAATACATGGCGCGGTCGTTTCGCGGAATGTTCGCCGGCGATTCTCGGTAAAGCGGTACTTGAACGGCTTCAATGGGCGACTGCTGTAGTGTCCAACTGTCCGGCGACCAGCGTACAGGACAGAATACGCAATCGTCGCGTGACGTCACATGTGCCTTACAGACAGACACTCATGTGCATGGAATCTGCCGGCAGAAGCGTCCGTAGAGCAATATGCCTAGTGTCTAATTGTAAGAACTCGACGCAGCTGTCAGACTGATGCTTGTATTCTTGAATCTCGTTAAGCGACGATATTTAACATAACGAAATAATTTCAATTCTTCTCCTACAGACAGCTTATAACAACAGTACAACTGTAGACTTGTAATTTTTCATATAAGGTGTGATGCCTATCAATGTTTGATGAATTGAGAGTATAATCGATTTCAATGAAATACTTTTAGAATAAAAAAAAAGTTAGTAAATCATCACATACTATTAAAATAATATTAAGGTTTAAAATGTGTGTTTAAAAAAAATATTTTAGCAAATCATTACAAACCTTACATTTTGTCAGTTCACATAAAACTGTAATAAAATAATGGTTAATTCATGCGTCAAATGGTGCAAATTTTCAAATCGACCAATATAAAAGCAAATAAACAAGAGAAAATTCGTTTAATATTGCACAGGTAATTTAAAGTGTAATTAAATATCTCGTTAGAAGGCGGTTGCGTTTGCTTTGGGGATTTTATTTTGGGGGTTTGCCGGTAAAAGAATATGATGATTTTGACTGGGTGAAAGGGGGTAGTGATCGGTTTAATCTGTATTTTGTTATTACGTTTATATGATTTTCGTCACAATGTCATATTTGAATAGCTTATGTGAAGAGACAAGACAAGAGATATAAGAATGAGAATTTTCCTACAGTTCGTTTTAAAATGCATATTATATAATAAACACAGATCGATTACTTATTTAAATCGCGGTACTGTCGGAGACTGGGTTGCTTTCGAAGGCAAACATTTTAGTGAAATTGAAGGAAAATATTCCCGACAAATTTGTTTTGACAAGAACGAAAGAATATCCGTTCCCGAAGGGGGTGGGTCCAAGATCCGATACGTGGAAGTCCGCGTGACCAGAGGATATTTCGCGTACGATAATATTTACATTTTGTAAAGGATCAAAAACAAACATCGGAGTGATTGACGGATTCATTCGTGCTCAGCGTATCGAAAGAGTAAGTAAATAATATGATTTCAATAGAAAGTTATTGTTTACACACAAAGAGATAAAAGAATTATATGACCCATCTAAAAAACAACTATCCAACAATAAAAATGATGAAGAAAAAATCAATTTGTTTTGGTAAAGAAAGACAAGGTGGATAATTTAGAAAAATATATACGTTTCACAACATTTTGAGTGTGTCCAAAAACTTGTTCACAGATCTGGGTTTCTCCACTTCACATCCAACATAGATGAAGAAGAGTATAGATATCTGAGTATTTACAGGGCTTATGAGCTGTTATAGACATGAGAGTATCTGTAAGTCATTTATTCAGATATTGAGTGTATGACTGAAACGTATCGGAATGAATGAGCCCTGGGTATTTGAATTCATCCTGAGGTATTTGAAGAAAAGAAAATAATGACTGGTTACTTGAGTTTTTTCGTTATTTCATCGTTTGATTAGCTAGCCGTTTAATTATCAAAAAATTCATTTACTTGGTAAATTAAAATAATTCTAAAAAATTTTCTTACTTGGGTTTCGACAAAACGTTATCAAACACCAATGGTTTTTTACTTTCAAAGATTCGGTTCGAGTATTCGACAAGTATACCTAATATCCATACAGGTGAAAGTGAAGAAATATAAGAAACCTTTGTAAATACAGGAAAAGACACTTAATTTCGAAGATACTAAAGGCATAACAAACATTTCCTTCTCTATCTACTCAACGCAACCATCATTCACGAGTTCACCATAAACGTATATGAAATATAATAAGCATGGTATTTTTGCGGTTATAAAACACGTGAAATATACATATAAACACTTAAAAATATAAGACTTCGAATGAACATCAAATACTAAATAAATAAAAGAAGTAAACTTCAAAAAACGGGGATATATTTCATTGAAAAACTTGCAGAGCCTCTTTAAAGGGAAAGTAACAATGCGCGAATAAGCAAATACTTGCTACAAGAAAAAAGGTTTCTTTTCCATTCGAAGAAGCAACACGTCGGAGTTGGCGATAAGAATGTAATAAACACTAAGCCGAGAAGTTTGAAGCTTATAAAGAAAAATAAAAGAGCTAAAAGATGTATCAATAAATTGGGAAAACGTTTCTTTTGACGAGGGACTAGCCACGGTTAACCGTAATCCGACAGTCAAAACTTAAAATATTCAACACTCACTACTGGATTGTTGGACAAACGGGCGTAAGGAGATTATTTGCAAAGCGGTGTGAAAATATGATGGTTTTACCTCGTGTAGCCGAAGCTGTAGCGAGAAAAGTCGGACGCAACTCGATCTGAAAAAAAAGAAAACATTTCTATTATTTGCCGAGTTCACAAAACAAACCTCGCATCTTTATGTAAATTACAGACAATTCCCATATTCACCGGAGGAACAAAGAGGTGGCAAGCGCTGGATGAGATATAAAATAGCGAGGAAATGGCAGCCAACCGAAAAGTGCTTACCTAAAAACCAGAAGGGTAAAATTTCACAATCATTACGCAGGCCGTTATATTCATATTTGAAATTCTGACGGAATAAAACGATAGAGCAATGGAATAATAAAATTTCACAATCATTACGCAGGCCGTTATATTCATATTTGAAATTCTGACGGAATAAAACGATAGAGCAATGGAATAATAAAATTTAATTGGAATGCCGCACTCAGTTTGGCGTGATTTTCGACAGTTGAATCAATTTGTTGCCGGAGGAACGGAGAATGAAGCGGTAGATAACGTTTTCAATATAATAGATTTATATTATCCACTGACACTTCGTGATGGAATTGCATTTTTAATTTATTATTAGATTAAAACCAATATTTTTAGCTTTTCCACTTTTTTATTTGACCAGCGACCGGGTTTCGTCGTTACCGACATCATCAGACCCAGTCTGATGATGTCGGTAACGACGAAACCCGGTCGCTGGTCAAATAAAAAAGTGGAAAAGCTAAAAATATTGGTTTTAATCTAATAATAAATTTTCAATATAAAGTTATGACTTAAAACTTATTTCTATCATTCTATTTATTTTCTTCTGTAAACATGAAATTTCAATTTGAAAAAGGTGAAATTGGAAAATGGCACGTAACTAGGCGACAGGGTAATGACGTCATAGTCGTCGACAAATTTTGTCATGTGTGTAGTTACAATACAATATTTGAAAAACCTTTATAATAATGTATAATAAAAAATACTGCACTAATTAATTTAATGGGAATATTATACATAACGGGGAACAAAATTAATTAAAATTTTATACGTACTTGGTGAATTTCATTATTTCATAGTGAAATAGTGGTTATTACCAAGTAAAATTAAATTAAAATGGATAAATATTACCACAAAGTTAGCGCTGAATTGATCAATGAAATTAAACAAATCAGTCTACCCCGTCAGCGGATACCGCAACAGTATATATTTTTTTAATTACATAACATCCAAGTGACTCTGAAATCTAGCTACGGCTTATGCAACACCGCTTATCATGACCCTACTCAGGCTTCAACTTTTTAAGTTTCATAGCCAATGCCTACTCGTGAGTGGATTTACTCTTTATGTTTTAAGTTACTATAATTTCACGTAATTCATGAGTGAAAATTCTAGGCAAAAACACTCGCCCCGCAACAATCACGGAAATTGTGTTGATTAAATACTGCAGTTTCTACCATGAAAACGTAGCAGGGGGGGGTCATCGGTCACCCAGAATTTTAGGACTCTCGGGTAAACTAAGAGTCCCACAAACGTGGATTTAGACAACTCTGGCAACCATAGCGACTGGCCTACCTCTAAATCAACATAATAAACAAAACTAACTAACTAAACATCACGCCGCTTCTCCCCAGAGGTAGGCAGAGAGAATAGAACGCAATACCACTGTGTATTTGCAAAAAATCTTCGCCTCTTCCACATTCATGCATCTCGTCATACATACCCGCCGATAAAATCGACTCCTGACCCGGCCGCCTTCAAGTATTTGACATACCTGATTGTGTTTTCTTCGGCATTCCTCTGCAACTTTTTCAACTACATTTGCCTCATAAATTTGTTTGCCCGCTTTTCCTCACGTTTTACATGTCCAAACCATCTCAACACACCTTTAAACTAGATTGATTAATTTGTATGACGACCAGACACGTCTTGTAATTCCGGCCGGCTGAGGCGGCGATGGCGACGGAGAATTGCTCAGTTGTGAAGAGCGTTGGCCGCGCTCCCTGAAGAAGACGAGTCCACTTAACGTTTAAGTCAAGGTGCACGAGATACATTTTCTTAAGTATCAATTAACCCTTTTTGTAACCCGATGCACATGGCAGATATTTAAGATAGAAAACTCATTTCTGAAGAGAGTAAAAGAGGGCGAGCTGAGGCTGTAAGAGACTAAGTTAAATGAGGAAGGTATGTGTAGCTGGCGTTATGCAGAAAGGAGCCAGTCCACATGCAACTGAGATAAGGAATCACTCTGTGGTAAAATCTATCCATTTTCAATTTAAATTTCACTTATTTATAGATTTGGCGTTTAATTTGTAGAAATCCATTTTAATTTATAAATTAAGTATTTAAAACAAACACTTTTTTTAGAGTTAGTTGAGTACTAAATTGTATTGCATTTTTTTATACACTTTTTATTTGATTTATTTTTGTTTTTAATAATTAAATACAATTTTGATTTTAATATTTAATATAAAAATTAAACTTCACTTGTTAAATGCCACTTTTTCTTAAAATCTAATGCGACACGTGTTTCAATGAATTCCGCATCATGCGCGGAATGCGTCACAATAGATATTGTGACGCATTTAAGAAATTAAGAAATTAATTTAAGAAATAGTGGTAATTACCAAATAAAATGTAAATTTAAAACGAGATAAGGAAGTTTAATGTTTGAAACGCTTGTGAATTTATTCAATTATGATATAATAATAATAACAAATAACAATATTTTTTTTAACATCTAAAATAAGATATTATAAAAAACAGCATTTCGCGGAGTAGATCCGTTCTACTTGTTTATGATGTTTTTTGTATGACTTTTTTTATTTTTCAATTTCAATCATATTTCGAAGAAAGGTATTTATAAAAATGTATTTTTCTTTGACAATTTATTAAAATTGTGGATTTTCCAATTTCAATCAAAAGGCATGCCGGTTAAATTGGGCCAATGTGAAATAGTATAAAAAATTATGATTCCTATACTAAAATGAATTTATGGACTGGTGATACCTTTTCATGTGATTTGTTTTATTTAATTCAATAAAAATATAAGGGTAGTTTCAGCAATCTTTTAATGTTCCATGACCGAATTAATTTGTAATTACCGGTAATTTTGAAAAATTATTTTTCACCATTAAATATATATTACATAACCACATTCTGTGAGTATGTGATTATGTTAAATTATTATATTTCGAGAAACGAGAATAGTTCGGTGGTTTGCAAAACCGTTTTCGTTTATCTAGAATTTATTCAGACGTAATAACAAAGGGCGCACATCGCTCATTCCTTTCAAGAACGTCATAAACCAAAAAACTTGATTTTTCAGGAGAACGTTTTTAAAAGTAAAAAAAATATAATACAATGTATTTAAAAATAAATATCAAGCCACTCATTGAACTTTTTACTGTGCA
The DNA here is from genome assembly GCF_059751285.1 of Brachycentrus maculatus. NCBI lineage: Eukaryota > Metazoa > Arthropoda > Insecta > Trichoptera > Brachycentridae > Brachycentrus > Brachycentrus maculatus. Next base: position 2,618,759 of record NW_028280760.1, on the reverse strand, counting down.
ACAGATCTTTTCAGATAAAACCTGAAGGTTTTTTCTCCATTTGAAAAATATTGAGTATATTTAAAAAAAAATTAAACAATACCTTTTCTTCAAAATGCAAAAACAACACTTTCTGACCTATAGCAGATAAATATAAGTTAAAAATATGCCGCTTTTGCTGGGATATAGTACATTTTCTGGGCATTCCGAAAACATGCACAACTGACGATTTTTGATTTATGACGTTCTTGAAAGGAGTGAGCGACATGTGTTGGGGGATCTGTCACATAGTAAAAATCAACTGGTAACTACGAACCTTATAGCCAGAAAGGGATAATTTGATTTTAACTTTCATAGCGAGATAGTTTTGACCTAAAAATCATTAAAGTACAATCTAACAACTTCAATTTTACTGGCGCGTTGTTGGGAATTGAAATATCGATGTTATCTATTATTTATGAATTCCGCTATCTGGAAATTGGAATTGAAATTCCTATAGTATAACTGGTAGATACTCGAATATTTTTACTATTTATATATGGTCATTATTTTTTATTTATAAATTTATTGCCTACATACTTTATGATGCATACATTAATGTATTTTACAGTATTTTTAAATAACGAGCTACTTCTCTAATAGATCGTCATACTACTCGTGTTTAGGGAGGGAGTTCGTATTACAAACCTTATCATAACTGAATTTTAAATATGGTTTACAAGGTAGAGTAATTAGTAGACTTGATGGGAAGAAAAAAAATTGTATCTAATTATATACATACATACATAAATACATACAGATATATTTTTTACCAATAACGTTTGTGTTATTTCACTAAAATAAATATTTTATATTACCCTAGACTGGTACAAAAAAGAAACGATAAAATTAACAATCCATCAATTTGATGCAAAGCCCTATGCACCATTGGGTGCGTGTGAGGATCAGTGTACATTTATGTAAGTAAACATACATTAACATTCACTCTCCGACACCTTCATACTTACAGGTAAATTAATCACCGGTATAAACTTCATATTTAGCCTGATTTATTTAATATTGCCATTTTCCGCCGATTCCGCATATCCCAGTAGGAATAGAATAATAATTAAAATTCGACGTGTTTATTCGGCGCTTTTTTCTGTTTACGAACCCATCGTGGAATGTTATTTTTATGGAAATTTATTTATTGATAAACAATCAATCATTGGTAGTCAGCACTGGAGCAGACACGCTGTTTATGATAATAGGTACTTATACGAGAATTTTAATATGAAATAAATAAACGACACATTTCCGACCACACAGAGGCCACACCGTCGCAACAACGAACCGTCAACTACACTGGAGGTGAAATTATCAAATAATATATATATAAAACCCTTATCCGCACCCCAATGGTGCATAGGGCACTGCGTCATATAAACGCAGTGTTATCTTGATCGTTTTACACATGAAGGAAAGGTGATCAGCCCTCCGCTTCAGGTACCAGTCCAGGGTAATATTGAATAAATATGACAGTGAAAAAATCACTAATATTTATTTTACCCCCCTTGGGAATCGAACCCGGGACCTCCAGAACGGTAGTCGAGCGTGCTGACCATTACACTACGGAGGCGGACAAGTCAGAAATTATCAAAACTTTGCTGAAACAGATAACAATGTAATTCCTGGATACCTTTAAATTTTATACTAACTTAATTACGCCGCTTCCCCGCAGAGATAATAGAACGCCATACCACCCTTGTCTATACAAACATTCTTTGCTTATCCACATTTACTCATCTCCTCATACATATTCTTCTTCTTCTTCTTCAAACCCTTATCTGCACCCGATGGTGCATAGGGCACTGCATCATATAAACGCAGTCGTATCTTGATCGTTAAAACATGAAGGAAAGGTGGTCGGCCCTCCGCATCAGGTACCAGTCCAGGGTAATATTGAATAAATATTGAGTGAAAAATCACACATTCCCCCCTCCCCCCCCTGAGAATCGAACCCGGGACCACCAGTACGGTGGCCGAGCGTGCTGACAATTACACTACGGAGGCGGACCTCATATTTACCCGTCGGTTATTACGACTTCTAACTAAAAAAGTACAAGAAAGCGAGAATATTTTTTTTTACTAGAACATAATATATGAATGCCAGAGTATCCATTTAATCTGGCCACTAGTGTATCCCGCATTATACAACTTGGCATTGTTCCATATGTTATTTAAGCAGGCAGATCTAAGGCATTGCGATAGTTTTAAAATAAACAATAACACTTTTTAAGTATTTTATGGATGGTAAAATAGTTTCGAGAAGAATCGTTCCAATCCGCTGTAATCTTGGCCAATATTGATAAAGTTCGGATACAACTCGAAATATGAAAGCAGTGCTTTAACCGGGTTTATTATGGTACGGGTGTAATGACTTTGTCCGTTGCGTATTGTTTGAAAAATCTACATTCAATAACATTTCATTAATAAAAAAATAACTCATGTTAAAAAAAACATAACTTACAAGATTCCGGGGCAGAATACAGATTTATTTTATCAATATATGTACCATATACTGAAATAAAATTTTAAGTAAATTAATTGTTATTTCAAATGTCAAAATTCTTATTTTATAGGTTTTCCTATCCAAAAACTTGGCACGATCAGGTATGCCAAATACTTGAGTGTGGTAACGTTAGGAGTCGAAATAATCGGCGGGTATGTATGAGGAGATGCATGAACGCGGAAGAGGCGAAGAATGTTTACAAAGACAGAGTGGTGTGGCGTTCTATTCTCTCTCCCTGCCCCTACGGGGAAGCGGCATGGTGATTAGTTAGTTAGTTAGTCTTATTCAATAATGTTTAAATGCTTTGTTTCTGGTCCGAATCGCAATATAAACAAATTATATCAAAATAGTTTAATGTAAATGAACACCCGCCATATAATAAAAACGGATTACCAGAGTAGAATCACACTGCAAATTAACCAGGCTCTAAATCACTGGTAAAATTATCGGTAAATATAATTTAAAAATTATATACAGGCTCCAAATCAGTGGTAAAATCATCGGATAATATGATTTCAAAATGAAGCAGGCTCCAAATCACCGGTAAAATTATCGGTTAAATTTTAAAAATTTAAGCAGGTTCCACATCGCAGGTAAAATTATCTATAAATATAATTTGATATCTTTGACCAATATAAAATAGTTGCAACATTTTATTAAATTGACCATAACGCATCATTTGTAAAAGATTATATATTAATAAAACTAAAAAATCTTAATTCCTATTTTCTTACCAGTAACAGGTGGGGAAATGGGTCTAATTACTGATATAGGTCCAATTACATACATATTTTACCACAAGGAAGTCATTTTAATTTCGTCAAAAAATCTGTCCGTTTTTAAATGCTGGCGCTGGTTTAATTATAACGTACATATGTTCAGGCGACTAAGCGGTTGAAAAGAATAATGGGAAGGAGCATGTTCCGAGCGAATAATTATCACAACAATTAACCCTTTTAATTTACGTCTTATTAATTGCGACTTCCTTCGGTCCCGCGAACAATATGCGGTTCACCTGCGCGCTCCGCTGCATTGTTCGGGCGGAGGGGAGCTTCCACAGGCCGCAGGAAGTGGCTACACTGCGCTCTACCTAATGGTATAATCGCGGCTCGGTCGGACCGCTTCCGGCGATCGGTCACGCGTGCAGCGTGCGGCGTGCACTCCAGCAGCAGCGGCGCGATGCGACACGACGCGACACGACGCGAGACAGGGGACACTGCGCCCATAGGGTAAAAGATGTACATACTAGTACTAAAGTATGCTTATGAGGATGCTTAACCCATACTGGTCCAATGTCGAATCTCATTTGACATCGATTTTTTGCTCTTAGGTCCCATGTCGGATGTTATTCGACATTTTTTCATCATTAGTATTATTTATTTCAATTCCAAGCTTACATTTTTGTCACTCGTATCTATTACAACAGTATGTGGAGCACAGGACAATTTTTTTTTAAAATTGGAATGTAACTGTCTACCTAGATTTTTTTTTTAATTTTGGTGGACCGGAAAGGGAAGGCCACGATTGACCACCGATTAACACCTAAAGCGCGATGGCCTCAAACAAAACGCGCCCAGCGGTGGTGGGTCTGATCTGACCCAGTACAGAAATCGCCTTTTAGGCGTTTTACGTCGGGTTTTTATATTTTATATATTATTCAAAATAGCCTACATAGCAATAGGATAATGTGTCATAAGTTTTGTATGAGAATTTTCAAGTTTTTCATAGTTTTGAAATTAAATTATCCAAGCGCATTATTTTACATCCAAACGCGACCGGGCGCTGCGGCTCACTACCGCAGACTAACTAATTTATGTACTCACTACTACCGCGGAGCATGTCACACGCGCATGTAGCATGGTTGGCAATGAAGCAGTGGCTGTAAACATTTTTATTTTTACTGAATTCAAATAATTTGTGTTTTTAATTTTATAACTATATTTTAAGTCAACATCATAACAGATAGAATTATTAACAAAATGCAACTAAGTAATTATCTTCAAATATAAAACGTGGCAGTTAGCTCCAAAAACCACAAAATGATTCTAGGATTTTGAGTTAATATTTCAAGATAAATTTTTGTCCATAATGCAATTAAAATTCATTTTAAATACAGTGAAAATATTTAAATTTTCATTGAAAAATATATACGGAATTGCCCAAAATGGTGTAAATATTCATTTAAAGTCCGCCATTTCTTACATAAACATTTTGCGGGTTTTAGAAATTATGAATACAATTTTGTACGAAACCAAATAAAACTAATTATTATAAAAAAATTATATACAAGTTCGTTAGACATAATAGGTATGATATTTAATTTTATTATTGACCAATAAATTATTACCAAAAAATAAGAGGACAATCGGTACTTTTCTTGTTGAAATCGATGTTTTTATCACTTACTGACATTTCTTATAAAACCACGTTTTCCGTTGCACTTTCAAATTCTGAATCTAAGGTTTTTGAATTCTAAATCACTGTCATCTGCACTATTCTCTCACTTTTCTTTCACTTTTAGAACTGTCCAAAAGTCGTCCAATCTCGTCATGAGATAATTTTTTTTTCCTGCCATTGTGGTAAAGTGTCGAAAAGATTTTAAAAAAATAAAACTAGAAATCGTTCAAATATAAAACAGTTTATTGTGAAGGTCTGTGTTTTGTAATATTAATATTTTTTAAATGTAGATTTACCTTATAGTCTATATATATGATATTTAATCCGTCATACAAGTAAACAAATCAATCAGTTAAAAACAAATATAAAAAAAAATTAACGGAAACAATCGCCAAAGATTGACAATGTATGCTTTTGTTTTTGGGATTTCAAAATCACGGCAGACGGCACACTAACACATTGATAGCGAACAACTGACCTTACTCAATATGATTTTTGATATTTTATTTGTTCTTTTTTTTTAAATAACTCATTTGAATCTGGTCCAATAATTTTCGTTTGTATCTCAATTTGTAGGTAATTTTTTGAAGAACGATTACACTCAAGGAAAACGACGTAAACAAATTACCTATTACGTAATCAATAATTTTCCGCGATGGTGGGTCTGACCAGACCCACCATCGCAGAGGAGGTGTTAAACGTTTTGAAATTCCTACATACATCATTCATCTCGTTAATCTGATATGTCGCTGGTTATTTGCCAAAGGACCAGAATGCAACTAAAAAACTCTTTATTCCAATAATGGTATCTAAATAAAAAAAAGACACCCATGATTCTAGCGCTAGAAATGGACATTTCTAACGCTAGAATCATGGGTGTCTTTTTCGGGTGTCTTTTATGGAAATCCAAAATTTTGAGTAGTATGGTTTTCAATGATAGGTAGAATGGTGAACGTTACACGTGTTTAAAGTGATCACTTGACCAGCCTATGACCAGCCTGTACATACCCAGACTACCATAGAGGTCAAAAATGATTTTTAATTTAAAATAAAAAATTATGTATATTTTATTCTTCCCATTACATTGTTGTTTCACTAAGAAAGAAATCTCAGTAGACAAAACCAATCCAATGATTGTTAGATTTTCCTTGTCACGTATTCGGAATAATAATAAGTAGGCATTGTACAGCACATGGAGTAGTTGAGGACGTGCAGCGAAGTTCTGTTACAAAGAAAAAGTGTCGTAATTTGCCGAGGCCTGGGCTAACCTAATTATTTTCTAATTAGTGGGGAAAATTAAGGAAAAACATTCTAACTCAATTATGAGGTTTTACTCCGAGAATACAGGTTGTTTTCCCCTTTAAAAAAACACTACAAATATTTGCGCTCCCGTACATTAATTACATAAAAAATTCCCATGTGACTACGATACGATAAAGCGTCTTTTTTATGATGAAAATAAAAAATAAAAATATTTTCTCGAATATTTTTTGCTGATACTTTGTGGCACATTTTATAACCTTTATAAAATAAAGCTCAAACTTTGTTATTGACCTCTTTTATTTTTAGTACTTTCCTCCAACCGATTTCGACAAGTACTCTGTCATCTTCAGGGACAAAAAAATCATGAATATTTTTTGCTGATACTTTGTGGCACATTTTATAAACTTTATAAAATGAAACTCAAACATTGTTTTAGACCGCTTTTAATTTTTGGTATTTTTTTCTAACCTGTTTCGACAAGTACTTTGTCATCTTCAGCGACGGATATGTATATTTCTTGTATGGATATTTACATATCCGTCCCTGAAGATGACAACGTGGTTGTCGAAACAGGTTGAAAAAATGTACCAAAAATTAAAGTGGTCTAAAACAAAGTTGTAGTTTTATTTTATAAAGTTTTTATAAAATATTATGGTTTCGGTAATACAAGATATTTTATACGTATAAGTTGAATGTATCAATAAATTATCGACTAATTCAATTAATCATTTATTCAATCAATTGATTATTTTTATATATTGATTTTCTCGGTAGCCGTTAATTAAAGATCACATTTTTTTAGGTATCCGTTTATCATTTTCTTCTTCCGACATGACATTTCGTCCATTGATCCACGGATTTCCAAAAAAGTGTGCTATAAATATCAATTAACGTTTCCTTTAAACCAGCACATATATGTTATTACCCAATTAAGTTTAATAAAACATATTCTCAATGGAAGTAAATAACATTATTCAGATTCAGCAGTTTACGAGTTTTCCACAAACGACTAATGTGCCAACATAAATGGCTGCTTTAAAACGAGCACTAATTCACGTATTCAAACATGACAAGATCCATTATACGCTCGTAAAGAACGTAATCGTAATTTCTAACGTAAAATATCAACTTTAGACTTAATTTTACTATAATACTTTCTATATTAACATCATAAAGAAAGATAATACTGCGTATAATAATAAAAAGGTCACAGAAGGATATCTGTATCGACTTATGTATAATGCCAACGCTGAGCTATATCAATGTCAACTTTATATCCTTCAACTGTTACTGAATCCTACGTAATTCGGTAGGAATGTATATTCAATCAAAAAAATATTGAAAATCATAATCAATTACTTTCAGTTTATCTATTAACTAATTATTTTAAACCTTAAACAGAAAATATAGTTAAACTTTTGTCAGTTGGAAGGGAATTCGTATTTTTGATAAAGTATTTAAAGTATGTACTGATTTCTAGTCGCAGCATTGAATTATTTGTCGAAATAAAATAAAAATAATATATATTAAATATCAGAGGTTCGGTCTTGCAATTAGTCAGGAGTAAGTAAAGCACTCCTGGCTTTTGCATAAGCTGCAGCTAGATTTTAAAGTCACTTATGTTACACCTTGTTTGTCCGCCTCCGTAGTGTAATGGTCAGCACGCTCGGCTACCGTTCTGGAGGTCCCGGGTACGATTCCCAAGGGGTGTAAAAATAAATATAAGTGATTTTTTTCACTGTAATATTTATTCAATATTACCATGGACTGGTACCTGAAGCGGAGGGCTGATCACCTTTCCTTCATAAGTAAAACGATCATGATAACACTGCGTTTATAAGACACAGTGCCCTATGCACCATTGGGGTGCGGATAAGGGTTTTATTTTATTATTATTATGTTACACAGATGTTAGGAAATGTAAAAAAATGTTCTTAAAACGGGCGAATGAGTAAGCAGAAAAAAGCTTGACTGAGTAAAAACGAGAAGTTTTCAAAAATTATGTCAAAACGTATCAGTCGTTTGAACCCCATGTCTTGGAAATGAAACACGTCTTTTCGAGTACTTTTTGCGAGGGTTCTGTTAAACCACCTAAACATAAGCTTCTGTTCTTGATTGTTAATGAGTAATGAAGCTGACGCGAGCTGTAAGGCAACTAAACAAGTAATGCTACATTTATACACACTTTTTGCGATGTTCATAGTTTGATTCTTGCACACAGTGCGTGTATCGCGACACGTGTTGCAGCTCTGATGTCAATAGGCGCAAAAAGCGCCAGTTTTTATAATTCGATGTTCGAATGCACAAAACTGTGCCCGCACACGTTCGTTTTTTTCTGAATGAAAATGTTTGAATATGGGATTCCGAAACGTTCAATTCGGTTTGTTTAGAATAGGAAATTTAGAAAACTTGGAAATCAAGAAAATTTGGAAAATTTAGAAAACTTGGCACAATTAGGTATGTCTATTACTTGAAAGCGGCCGGGTCAGGAGTCGTAATAATCGTCGGGCATGTATGAGGAGATGCATGAATGTATAAGAGGCAAAGAATGTTTGCAAAGACAGAGTAGTGTGGCGTTCGATTCTCTCTGCCTACCCTTGCGGGAAAGCGGCGTGATGGTTAGTTAGGAAATTTATTAACAAACAGCTCAAAAAACTGTTCTCCAGCATGACCACAGCTCAGGGAGGCATCCTGCCCAATATTTTCCAGCCAAGAAAAGTGAAAAGAAGCCGTAATAATACGTCGGCTCTTCTTCCCCCCCCCCCCCCGAGACTCCGTCTATTCGACGCCCCGTGGCCGATTGACGACGTTTATTTTATTTTATTTATTCATCCATCATTATCATCATATTATCATCCGGTGTTGTAAGAGTCTTAGGGGGAAGTATTTTACAAAAATGGCGATAAATAAATTATCCAAAATTATTATTATTATTAAACTAAAATGTAACCATATTTTTCAATGAACGAATTTTAAAAATAAAAAAACCACTGACTTTAATAATATCAAAAAGAATCTTGTAGAAAAAAAATATTATAAGAGAATGTTAAATCCTATATTCTTCGCGAGTGAAATACCGCATCCCAAAATTCCGAATCCGATTCTCTAATTCGTAAAATTGACGTGTGCTGTGAGCGTTCTGATTTAAACTTCGTACAACATAAAGTTATTCGCGTTAAATGCTGATGAGGTCGCGTAACCGGTGGCTTAAAGTTCTAAGCCGATTAAAGCAGAACAATAGATTTACAATTCTATCAAAACGTAATTATTTCAATTCCTACGTAATAACTTTCATGTAACATGAATCACGCGTAAGTCAACATACGTTCGAGCAATAAGTACTTTATTCTGGGAATATTTAATCCTTTTCAATAGAGGATTTCATTAATATTGAATCAATAAAATATGTTTAATTTTAGCGATTTATAAGTCGCCTTTGTTGAATATGAAGCACACGAAATAAGTACGACGGATTTAAATAAAATAAACATATTTCACTCCATTTAGTACAGACGTCGCTTTTACAAAATTATCAGTTTTCATACACATTTTCATCGATGTAAATTAATTTATTTTTATAACTGAAAAAATCGTATAAAACATTCCGTTTTTGCCCAAAATATCGATAATTCTGTATCTTCATAAATTAATTTAAAAAAAACAATCGGTAGAAATGAATAAATAGACCAGATTATTTAACGACAATTTTTTAAGATAATTTAAATAAAATATATATCTGTATTATTTCTGCGAATAATAATAAAATCTTTATGAAGCTCTATTACCCAATGATGGGGATTTTCAGTTTTATACAGTTATAAAATAATATTACTTTTTTTAAAACGGAATGAAATATTTAAGTTTTGTCCTGATATTTCTTGGTAGAACTGCATTTTAAATGAAAAACTACTAAGTTTATACTTTTTCCACTCGTATTTTATCAGTCACCAGTCTAATAATGTCGGTAACGACGAAACCCGGTCACTAAGCAAATAAAACAAAAGTGGAAAATAACTTTATAGTAGTTGTTTTATTATATCGAATGAAATAAAATAATAATAATAATAAAACAAATAAAAAGATCTATGAAATAATTTTAATTATCAAGTACTTACTTAAGGGAATTTCATACTTAATTAAGGGAATTAGATTAGGAGCATGTATTCAATAAATAGTAACATTTAGACGCTGTGCTACCAAATACCACTGACTGATCTACAAAGCCTAAACAAATAAAGTATCGGATAGTTTATTTAACATTATTTGATGTATAATAATCAAAATAATACAAAATTGCTTAGCATTCCTCAAGGGAAATGTGGTCAAAGAGAGTAAAAGTAAATTATCGGGCTGCCACCGACATGCTGATAAGGGTAAGCTAGGGTTACAGCAAACACCAGATGAAATAAAATGAGGTTCTTCATTTTCAACCCCTTGTAATATGGACTCCATTAAAGGAAACAACGAGCTTTCTTGGCGGAAAGTACGACTTTCTCAAGAAAAAAGGATGACGGAAACGAGACGATGTGAGGGCGAGAAATTGATTAACCCTAGAATACTAAATTATCGTAAAAATTACGACGGCAAAATGACGATTCCTGGAAAAAACAATGTTCGCGTTAATCCCACGCCCCCTGCTTCACAGTGCTTTCCTAATGTACCTTTAATTATATTCATTATAACTTGATCACTTAAACCTAAGAATGTTACTTTTACTTCTAAAATAATACGTCATTCCCGTTTTATTTGTGTCGTACTCGTATTTTTTTACGAATGTTTAGTAACGTTACTCGTAAGGTAGTTTTGTAGTCTAGAGTTAAACTAAGTTTTTTTTAAATGTTTCTTGGTATAATTTTAAATCAGGTATTTCATTTTATTTGATACTTTTTATATTCCTCGCAGTTGAAAGAGTATGTCCGATATTATGATGCTGAAATGAAATTGCGCAGTATTTCCAGTAAGCTTAAAAATAAAACCGACGACACGCGACAAAGTTCCATTGACAAGCGGAATACTGCATTCAGAAATGAGTTAAATTGCATTCGGTAGAGTGTCGCAGATGCACCAGTAATAGTGAGTAACCTGTTCCGTACTCATGGCAGCCCCCGAGATGAGACGCCAGTACTGATTCTTGTTTGACAGAATCAAAAGAACCCATTCAATAATCTTCTTCTTTACGGGTCGTGTCGGGTCACTTATGGGAAAGTGCCCCTATTTTGGACAGCCCAAAACAGCTCCTCGACGTTCCGTACTCCTGTTCACTCTTGTATATTATGGAGCCAGGAGATCCGCTTTCTTCTAACATATTCACACACCTCTCTAACATATTCTTAATTAGTAATTAATCTCTACTTTATAATCTAACTTGTGATATTGACAAGCTTTAATAAACAGTAGACTCGTGAATTACTGGAAAGGACAGGTGAAAATCGTAGTCCCACGGATTCTACAATACTTCAATCGAAAATTCAATTTATGTATGTAAGCTCATTAGCAATATGCACGCATGGTAGGGTAAAACCCTTCTGAACTGGACGATTTTATCAAAACTAACTTAAACACGAATAATATACGTTTTTTTTATATTGCTAGTTGTATATGCACCAGTATTATTATAGCTTTTGGCTACATTTAGTTGCTTGATAGTAATTTTAATATGATTTGATTAATGTAGATCGAATAATTCATTTTATAATTTCCTTATTTTAGTAAATTACTGTTACTGTTTTTTTCTTCCTCAATCTATCTCTCTTATATTTTTTTATTTTATTATGAGTGGAAGTGGAAGTTTGTAAAAAAATTTAGATATACGAAAAAATATTCAAGATTTTTTAAAATTCAGTTTTTCTTTGAATTGAACGTGTACATTTCAAGAGTACATAAGTTTGAAAGCAAATCCTCCTTAATTGGACATTTTCCCGCGATGAATTTTTTTGCTCATTATTTTTAAACGGCAAAAAAATCTATTCATGTAGCGATGAAAGAAGTATTCTAACTGTTGAAATATCAGCTCATCACCGTAGTTTCTTTAATAAATATGTAAAACGTTCAGTAAATGGAGGTTTTACCCAAATTTCGTTTAATTTGTTTTGAAAAAAAGTAGTGAATTAGTTTAAATACGCAGGATGGTTGTCTTATTGTTAACTTTTCGAGAGATTGAGACAGATTTTTATTATTATAATCATTTCTTCAAAGAATACACTGTCGTGTTGTTCAAGGTAGAGTGAAGAAGTGCTTTTACGCGCTTTCTTATCACAATTGAAAAATTTATGAATAAAAAGTAATGAAAAATGGTTAATTATTTTTACTGCAAAGTCCTGAAGCCACTTTGTCAAATCAAACCGGGTCGAGTTGGTCCATCCGTAAAAAATATTTCCTATATATTTTTTTTATTATTTATGGTTTCTAGAAAATCACACCTGATAGGTGCAGCATGACGCAGTGCAATTATTCTAGCTTACGAACATCAATGATGCAAACAATAATTATTTAGTAGTAGGTCATGCATTCATATGCTGCGGCATAATGTAACAACAACAAACCTATGCATGTGTCATAAAAAATATAAGTTATACGTTCATTTATATTACATTTGTATACTAGCCGTACCTGACCACGCGTTGCTGTTGCTTAGTCAGGTTAATTCGATCAAAAAGAAAAAAGAAAGGAAACAATTTTATTATTTTTAATTTCACAAGCAATGAAAATATTGAAAATCTTTGAAACAATAACGCAATCAAAAACATTATAATTCTAAGTGAAAGCGGTGCGGTGTCAAGAAGCATGACTGTCTGCAATGGGCAATGTTTAGTTTTGCGTGTGATGCTGGTACGTTTGGCGATGGATGACGACCAGATGGCGCTGTCATAGCAACACAGTCTGTTTTCTAACGACAACAAAAATATATAAATGTCACGCGCGAATTTGAATGCAATGGTGTGTATAAATTTCAAATTAATAGGTGAATAACTTCAGGAGAGTTGAGATTTTGAAGATACGAAAATTAACATTTTATAATTAAAATTAAAATAAAATCACGATTTATAGTGATTTTGAAACAAAGCTATTGCTTCAAATGTAAATTATAGAAAATGTACATTATTATTTTACAGATAACTTAAACACGAGCATATTTGAATGCAACTTTGTGTTCAAATTTCAAAGCAATCGATAAATAACTTTAGAAGATTTGAGCAAACGAACATCTTCATTTTTATTTATAAAGATAGATATGAAAATTAGAAACATCAATTCTCATATTTCCTTTTACGAACATCTTTTTACCGCCGAACGCGATAAAATAATTTATGGGAAAAACGTTTTTTCATTCGATGTTTCCTCACGTTCATCGTTTGAATGTCAATCTTCGGGGGGCTGTATTTGGTAATAAAAACATTTTTATAGTCAACACAAATAAGAAAATACCACGAAATATCATTTTAATGAGTCGGAAAGTGATATGAAATCCGGAATGAAAGTCGAAAAATTGGCCGAGATTAAATGGACAGTTACGTAACTCTAGTCTCTAGTTCGTCAAAATGTGGGATTAAACACTCTCCTTGTTATTCTTCGTTCACTTTGTGTAATACCACTTTAATGAATGATAACGAGAGTATTATATTACCATACCACAAAGTTAACCATGCTTTTAATATACAAAATATTATATTATATATTAAATGTTAAAATCAAACAATTATTTTTAGAGCCTAATAAATTATATTTTATTATAAAAAAACACATTAAAATACAATTTGTGACATTAGTTTCGCCTTCGTATTTTCAAACTAATGTGAAGATTAAATGGACTGAGGGTCCTTATATAGCTATACAATTCTGGGTACGTAAGGGGATACAATGCAACACAGAATTCAATCACCACTCGACTGCCGTCACGTCTTTCCACACCCGATTTTTCAAAGAATGTATTTTGTTTTTTTTTGTTTTGTTATTTTTGTTTAAATATATTTAGATTTTTTTAAATTTTTTAAAACTCCTAACTAATAACTCTTTTCTTTTCAAAACCATACAATTAATTCGAAGAAAAATTATTTTTTCAATGCAAAAAAAGGGTTCCAAGAAAAAAATCAATTACGTAAAATGTTACCTGGATTTAAAGAAAATGAGGTAGCGACCTAACGAATACTGGAATACTGGGTGAATAAGTAAAAGTTTATATATATATACAGTATGTATATATATTTATAAATATATATATATATATATATATATATATATATATATATATATATATATATATATATATATATATATATATATATATGTAATAAAATAACTAGGTACCTACCTATACATTTTATTAAGTACTTACAAAAAGTACCCACATAAAACAGTTCTACCACCAGATGTCGCATGCGTCGCTCAGAATAAAACAAAAGACTTCCGATAATATTATTAACTGTCAGAATCAAATAGATAGATAGATAGATAGATATATTATAAAGATAAATTAAGAATAAACTTTAATTACAAAGCAACACATTGTTTATTTTATTATTATACACCCACTTTACATATTATTTACACGCAATTTACAAAAGAAAAATATTACCACGTTATATATATATATATATATATATATATATATATATATATATATATATATATATATATATATATATATATATATATATATATATATATATATATATATATATATATATATATATAATTTACTGGAGAAATACAATTTAGTAAGCTCTAAAAATCAGTGTTTGATTTTAACATTTATATATAAATTAAAATAGAGTTCTCCAAATTAAATGCCAAATCTATAAATACAATGTGGGATGTTCGTTATACGGTTCGGGTATAAGCAGACAGTCGTGGGTACGATGTTAAACACAGCTGTGAAGCTATGTTTGCTGCTGTACCTTATCTTCACGTTTATCCCCGCGTCGGTCGGTGTGGTAAATAAACCAATCTCTCGCAGGGAAAATTCAACCCAAGAGAAAATTCGGGATGATAATGACGTCCATATTCTAAAAAAGCATAACTTATTCGGTTTAAGAGACAGTCCGTAATTTTTACTGTGTTTACGGTTGTAATTTAGAACGATTGCAACTTTATTATTTTTATATGAAGTAAAGTGTTTTTTAAATCAAAGTGCATTGTGTATTGTGCACTACATGGAATTTTACCATCCGGCAGTCCGGTTTTGAAAAATGAAAAAGACTACGGCAGTCTAGCGTGATCGAATTTACGCGCAACATGTTCACGCACCGATCAAGAGCACCGATCCGAAGAAAGATGGACAAAAGCACAAGCCAATCCATTTTATATGCTAACAGACGGGCCGGACGGTAAAATTCCGTGTAATTCCGTGTAGTGCACGAATACCCTAAGGGTGGGGATTTTGGCGTAACGTTACGTCGTTCGCGGCGAGCATCCGACTCCGGATGGAGCACTCGGAACGCTGTACTGACTATACTCGGAATACTGCACTCGGAATGCTGGCATCGTAACGTGTTACGTTACGACGTAATGACTCCGGTCAGTCCCCACCTTAAAGTTTCAATGCCCAATTTCAGAACCTAAGTTCTACAATTGGTCATCCGTTGCACTTTGTAGTACTATATAGCTAAATTTGTAGTATCATTCATGCACATTTAAAAAACAACATTTAAAAAAGTGTCATTAATTTAAATGTATTAAATTATGTTAAATTTATATCATCCCTTCCATTGTTTCCCCTCTAAACTCCTTACCTGATCCTACCCCCTTTGTTTTCCTTGAGTTCATCGATGTTACGTGTACATAAATATAGAATATTGTAATTATAATTAATTTTTGTCCGCCTCCGTAGTGTAATGGTCAGCACGCTCGGCTACCGTTCTGGAGGTCCCGGGTTCGATTCCCAGGGGGGGTCAAATAAATATAAGTGATTTTTTCACTGTAATATTTATTTAATATTACCCTGGACTGGTACCTGAAGCGGAGGGCTGATCACCTTTCCTTCATGTGTAAACGATCAAGATAGCACTGCGTTTATATGAAGCAGTGCCCTATGCACCATTAGGGTGCTGATAAGGGTTTATTATTATTATTATAATTAATGATTACTCATACTGCATATTAGATTTTTTAAATATTTCTTTTCGTTTTGAACACATATTGTGGGTTGGTTGGAAGATATTACTTCTAAGCAATGAGTTCGTCAATTTGCATTCATGATATGCAGGAAGATTAATTGATATATAAAATAAATAAATATTGTTGTTCCGTCTCATCCCGGCGATAGTACCCGAAATGTGGCAGAGTGTATAATTTGTATGTATGAGTATTTGGGATCGAATCGATAACGGTATGCTCATTAGCAATGTATGCTGAACTACCCGTACACACCCTTAATGAAAGTAATGGATACTCTGCTACGGAATAAACCGACCAGATTACTGATGACCACAGTGCACATACAAATATTCTACATTATCAGTGAACAAGACTTATTTCGAAAAACAGTATTTTTACTTCGTAAAATTAACTAACTAACCATCACGCCGCTTCCCCGCAGGGGTAGGCAGAGAGAATAGAACGCTACATCACTCTGTCTTTGCAAACATTCTTCGCCTCTTCCACGTTCATGCATCTCCTCATACATACCCGCCAATTGTTACGACTCCTAACCTGAGCACTTTCAAGTATTTGGCATACCTGATCGTGCCATGTTTTTCTCGGTCTTTATCTGTAGGTACTTACTTCCTCTGTATTTACTTCGTAAATTTTACTAATAATAATGGTTAGTGTGTTTAGCTACCGTGCTGGAGGTCCTGGGTTCGATTCCCAATGGGGGGTGGGAAAATAAATATTAGCGATTTTACACTTTACTTCCAGGGTATTATTAAATATAACTGTTTAATAATACCCCGGAATGGTCCCTGAAGTGCAGGAGTGATCATCTCGCCTTCGTGTAAGTAACGATCAAGATAAAACTGCATCAATACGACGCAGTGCCCTATGCACCGTTAGTTGCGGATAAGGGTTAGAAAAAATATGACTTTTTCTTAAAGTCAAATTGTGACACGTGTTTCAATGCATTCCGCATCATATTCAAACATTATATTTGAAGCTAAATCTAAACTTTAGAGTTGTGTCCTTGGGAATTATATGTTTACTAAGTAATATTTTTATTATTATATTACTTAATATTACATTAGTTTGATATTTAAGTTCTTCTTCCTGTTATATGTAATATCTACAAATTTAAGAAATTGCGTACTTTTTTCATCGAAAATTGAAAAAGATGTAATACATTTTGCCCCCTTAAATGTGCCCGATGGAAGGAAAGCCTCCTGCAATTGAGTTTTCGCGGGGCTTTTAGCGATGTCTTAACTTCGGTAAGTTGGAAATGAAAGTAGGGGAGGGAAAATCCTCCAGTAAGGGCTGAAACCACCCGCTGTAACTACATTTGCGGCGACGGGAAACGCCGCTAAAAGGCTTACCACGAAAATATTTTCAGTCGATAACTAACGAAATGATATTACCAGCTATTAAACGGGTATTAAGGAAGCGAAAGCAAGAAAAACTTATTTTTTTAGAGATCACTTATCTGCCTGAGTGGTGTGATAGTTAGCGTATTAAGCTAGCGTGCTGGAGTTACCGGTTTCGATTACTAGAGAGGGAGTGTTTTTTTTTACCCACTGGTACTTGAAGAGCGGACTCATCACGTTGCTTTAACGTAATTGAAAATAATATATTTGTTTTTAAAACAGCAACCTTTTGAAACGCAGCTATTATCAATATTAGTATGTGAGAAGTAAACAATCACATATCCAAAACGTAAAATATTCACAAGGGAAAATGAGTGATTTGAAAAATATTTATTTTTCTGTCAGTGTTTGAGGAAGTAAGCATCAAATTATTTAAATCTAACATATTTATTAAAAAAATGGCAGCGATTTAAAAAAAGTTTTCATGAACATATGATGTTTTGGATTTACGATTGTTTACCTCGCACCTACAGCTCAACTAAACTCAACTACGCTCGTAACTAAAATTGAGTTTCTCGGAGCTTTACGACTAAGCAGCGGATATTCATTCTGTACCGATATCCGGAATTCTGCGCTCCCAAATTTTCTCTTTAACGTATTGACACAGGACTGTCCGATAAGACTTTTATCTTACTCAGTTATATATACATATACATATATATATATGTATATATATATATATATATATATATATATATATATATAGATATATATATATATATATATATATATATATATATATATATATATATATATATATATATATATATATATATATATATATATATATATATATATATATATATATTGTCCGCATCCGTAGTTTAATGGTCAGCACTCTCGGCTACCGTTCGGGAGGTCCCGGGTTCGATTCCAAGGGGGTTTCAAATAAATATAAGTGATTTTTTCATTCTAATATTTATTCAATATTATCCTAGACTGGTACCTGAAGCGGGGGGCTAATCACCTTTCCTTCGTGTGTTAACGATCAAGATAACACTGTGTTTATATAATGCAGTGCCCTATGCACCATTGGGGTGCAGATGAGGGTTAGAATTGAATATATATATATATATATATATATATATATATATATATATATATATATATATATATATATATATATATATATATATATATATATATATATATATATATATATATATATATATATATATATATATATATATATATATATATATATATATATATATATATATATATATATATATATATATATATATATATATATATATATATATATATATATATATATATATATATATATATATATATATATATATAACATACATGTATTCCCATACAAACGTGGTCGGTAATTGATTCATGGATGAACATTCTTTGTAGGTAATAAATGAATTCATTATGACACACGACATACCATATAGTAAAGCGGGCTTATTATTCAGCATTCAATCATTCTATTGAGAAGGGCAATAGTGCCACATAAATAATAATAGCTCACTCGTTCTGCTCGTCTACTAACCATTTAGTTACAAATTACGTCACAAAGTTTAGTTTGCGGAGACCGGGGAAGGTTGTGTCATGGGTAACGTACGTGACATCCCCAAGTAATAAAGTCCAAAGTAACTTTTCGATAATATGTTACTGTTTTGGAGCTTTTAGCCTTTGTGTACGTTGACAAGTTACACTAGCTGACATGTGAAATTATTAACGTTCCGTTCGGTATCCGGAACTAAACATCGCATGACGAGATCATGGTGTATTTTAAACTGATAATTTCGATCGATTTACGAATATAATAGTGGGGAAATATTACATAATAAGATAATTAATGCAATAACTTTTTAAAATCTAATTCCGCATTATAGTGATTAACACGTTTAAAAATATACGAGTATAACCCACAATTGTAATCCTAATAATTTATTATTTTGTGTTTTCAAATGTTAACTTTCTCTAGAATTGTTATAACGTACTGTCTAAAATTTAGACCTCTAGCACAAGGCTGAATAACTAATAGCAGTCAGCATGTAATAAAATTGATTAAGTAGACACATATTCGATATATTTTGTATATTAACCGCCCTATACATAGAACGTACGTGATACGCGCGGTTTTTCTTCACCATTCCAAGCTAATCCGTATGACCGACGCGCACTAAAAAGATATCTGTTCCAAAAATATTTAATGCGTACCGGAAACACAGTCAAATTTTTGTCTTACAATATTTTGAACAACAAACATTGTGATTTTTTTGCCTGTTTATAAATATATGCCTAAAAATAACTCAAGAGTAGGGTGGTTAAAAGCATTGTTAACTTTGTGGTATGGTAATATGAGTGAATGATAAGGAGAGATATTAGATAAATCAATCATGTTACCATAAAAAAGGGAAAAGAAATATAAATAGAATTTTAAAAATAAAACAAATAAGTAAAAAAAACTAGTAGTTTTAGATTGATGAAAAAAAATTATTAATATAGTAAGATATAAAAAAATTACATACGTAGTATGTAGAATATTACAGTCTAACAGAACCTATATAAAGAGTTCTAAACCTTCTGAATCTAAAAAGAAAACAAAGCCTATATTTTATTTCCGCCTCTAAAACCTTCAAAAATGTTCGGAATTATCGGAATAACTACATTCTAGCTAGCAAACAACACGAACCGAGAAAAATATAGTGGGTACTCCCATAAAGCAAAGAGTAGAGCAGTGTTCCTCAATCATTTTGGCATACATAACCCACAGATAAATAGCAGCTACTCATTGGAGTTCATTAGTACTTATCGAATCAAATCTATAGATATGATAGTGAGATGGTATGAAGGGTTCAATTCAAGAGATAGCGAAGAACCTTAGAACAAAAAACCGTAAAATATAATTCAAAATATTATTTAATAATTATGAAATACAGCCTTGCAAAAATTAGAAGCAGAGGACGTCTGCAGGCGCAATGGAATAAAAGATTGAGTCGGCGGGTGGTGCCGTGGTTAGTGTCGCGGACTCCCGAATCAGTAACTCTAGATTGAAGATATAGAAAGTTGAAATATTTGTGTAGATAAAAGAAGCACAAATGTTTATTTTAAAGAAAATCTTAGACACAAGGAAGTGCCAGATTTCGTCGGATCAGGAGTGCCAAGGATGAGGCAGTGCCAGAGTTTGAGGAGGCTTTATATATCCAAAGCTGGGTACCAAACGGCTACTGTTAGTAACTACGTATACCATATAGATACACGAAATGTTGAGTACATATATTGTACATATACCAAATAGATACATGGAATGTTAAGTATATTATACGCGAATCGGGATCAGAAAACAAAATATCAAAAGAAGCAAAGGGTGAATATTTGTAATGAGAAAGGAGACAGTTTCTTTGCTGTAAACGCGTTTAAAAAATACGAATCTGTCGCATGCACACGTCACAATTATAAATTATTTTTTAAATACTATACAAATATTAAGATACTTTCATGGGCAAAACACAAGACGATTGTTTAGTGACAGTTTTTAGAGATATATATATATTTTTTAAAGCCTCGGCGGTATATATTTATATTTATATTTTTCTCTTCAATTATAGTCAAGTTTCATGTTCCGTTGAATATATGTAAATGAATTGCGCAGGTTGCGAATTAGGTGAGCTAAATAGAAGTGCAGACCTTGCATTACAATCCGCTGAGGGGAGAGGAACAAGCCGAGTTGTATTAATCAAACAAGAAATATAACCAACTACTTTCTACATATAGATTGGTTATGAATAAGACTTTAATTTAAACAAACAGTCATTACGTTGGCGGATGTTGATAAGACCCGATATCTACAAATCCACCAAAAATAGTAATGTACCTACTTACATTATCTGCTTCAATCAGTGGCAAATTGTGATTATGCAGATAAAGGTTAAAAGAAAATTCTTGAAGTAATTACATTTAAAAGATATAAATGAATTATAGTATTTACACAAATAAAACAAAAATATTCATTTTTATTATTTTCATTATTTATTTAGATTTATTTTCAGTATCTTCAGATGAGTAAAAAAGTAATACCTGGGATTGATTAAAAAATATTATTTATCCAATGATTTACAAAAAAAAAGTTAAAACTAAAGTGTACAGTGAATCTTTTTTATGTATTAATTTGAAATCAAACACAGATTTTTTGAGTCTACTAAGTTGTATTTTATTAACAAAAACACAAAAAAAATTAATATTGTGACAATTGTTTCGCCTTGTTAGGGCATTATAAAACGAACGTTTGATAATGGGTGAAAGCAAATAACGATACCCAAGGAAGTGTAATGGACGCCTAGGATTCAAAAGAAACATAGGTTTCGGGCGTTCCTAGAAACCTATAAAAAATCATTTCCTAGTCTGGCAGCTTGTAAAGAAAAGGAAATAGCGAAGAATAATGTGTTATGACGAGGATTGAAAAATGTTCCTTCCAGAGAAGAGCGAAACGCTAGATCATGTTGAGAAAGATAAACGAAATTCGCGCCAAGGTACTTGGTGCACTGGGGTTGTGAAGAATGTTGGGAAGTGAAGAGATGACTCTGAAACGTGCCTCAAAATTAATTTATTTTGAACTTTATAATTCATTTAATATTTTTTTTTATTCATTTAATATATTTACATTTTTATTTATAACATAATACATTTGAATCATTTATACATATGGAGAACTTTTATATTTCGATTCGCTGTGCCTCTCCATAAAAGAGTCTGTGCTCTTGTGCTTGGAAAGGGACTTACACTCGTGGTTTAATGTTATATAATAAAAGATATAATAGTTTTTTTTAAATATTTTTTTAAGATTTAAATGTATAGCGCTTTAATTTTTTTCTTAAGAATTTTTATATCATCTATTTTTTAAAATTTCTTTGACATAAACTTAAACCACTTTTTAACGCCACGTTATAAAATTAAACAACTTTGTTTTAACCACTTTTTTATTATTAGTACACTTTAACCTACCGGTTTCGACAAGAACCTTGTCATCATCAGGGTTTATTAAATTCTAAAACATTAAAATACTCATGATTAATTACATTCCCTTACCAAAAACTAAATCCTAAAATTAAATCCTAGTTTTTCTTAAGGGAATGTAATTAATTATGAGTATTTAAATTATGAGTATTTTAATGTTTTAGAATTTAATAAACCCTGATGATGACAAGGTTCTTGTCAAAACCGGTAGGTTAAAGTGTACTAATTATTAAAAAAAATTGATTAAAACACAGATGTTTAATTTTACAAAGTTCATAAAATGTGCCACTAAGTATCTGCGAAAAACGTTCAAGAAATAATTTATTTTAATTTAATGAGTGCCGGTGACAATGGTTGTTTTTATTTCATACTATATCTTTGCTCTCATGATTATTATTTGAAAATATATATATTTTTTAGTCATTATCTTGAATTTGAATGCAAAATCAATCATGTAGTAACTATTTTAAAAAGTCCATATTTTGCGATTGAAAACACACATAAAGCGATTTTGTTCTGCACCGGTTTGATTCCGATGGATCGCAAAATAGTTTTTTCCCCTGACTCGAACATTCTAGTGCGGTGCACTTACTTGCATAGAAACGACTACATTTTGCTGATGTGACGTTAGTTTATGAAGTCACGCCAGCGAAGCGACAGTGCACCGTAAGATGGATTAAAATGTATTATTCCGAGTATTCCGACTCCTGACCTGTCCATACTAAAGTATTTGAAATATAATACATACTTGATCATGCCAAGTTTTCCTCAGCCCTTTTCTGCTTCTATTTGCAACTTCAATCTCCTTATATATTTGTTTTACTGTTCTTTCCTCACTAATTCGTTCCACATGTCCAAACCATCTCAACGCGTCATTCTTATTTGTATCAATAATACTTATCTCAGCCACGCATTCTTTCCATATTTTACCATTCGAATATCAATTACATATCGTTTTGCTGCATATTCATCTGAGTGATCGCATTTCGACTGTATTTAGTGTACTCAGATATGCATCATGGCATAGTTGGGAAGACGCTCGACTGCAAAACAAGCGTCGTGGATTCGATTCGCGTTAATTGCAAAATGAATTCAATGAATGTTTATTTTTAATTAATCTGGGTATTTGTGATGTATTTTCATATCTACCTTCTTTAACCTAACGACCATAACTGCAGCTTCTAAAAACAGAGTTTTTTTATTGATATTTAATTTTTAAATATTTCTTTTTTATTAGTTTCACGCTACACTTCCATACATAAGAGATGGTACAAAGACTTCTTTGTTCACGGTTAGTGCAAATAGGCTTAATCGTAATAATGATAGGCGATTGGAATAGGAAGTTTTCTAAAATATCTGGATATTTACAATTTGAATGATGACTAATTCATTAAATTCATTTGATATAGTAATTTTGGAAACGTGGGAAAAAATTCCTTAGATCGTAGTACCATGACAATAATGATCCAAGTCGTGTAGTATCAATAAAAATAACGAAAATAGTCTACAACATTTTGAGTGTGTCCAAATACTTGCTCACAAAATATGGATTATCTTCAATCAAAAAGCTTTTTTTCATCTCGCCAATAGTGAATTTCAAGTGATTCAACAACAATGTTTCAAAATTGGTTCATATATATAGAACTTCCAAGAATTTGAGTAGTGTGGTTGTCAATAATGGATAGAATTGGTGAATGTTACACATGTGTAAAGTGATCACTTAAACTAGCCTTTGACGGTCGTCAGCCCCGTAAATGCCCAGACTTCCATAATCTTCTTCATCTTTGATGAGATGTCAAAAAATAGTATGAAAATAGTCTTACTTATTTATTTTTTTACAAAAATGTTAATAACATTAGTATATAACCACTCAACGTATATATACTAATATTATTATATATATATTATACTAATATTATTAACAATTTTATATAAAAAAAAATAAGTAAAAATGACTAACCACAAAGTAAATGCTTTAAATATTGATAATATTGACAATGTATGAAAATAGTCTAATTAACATAACCTAATTTTAGTTCTATACGTCGTCACAGAGAGAGAGAAAACCGACCATAATACAATATTTCGATCATTGACGCGATCAATAACTTTCATATATAAAATAAACCGAAATGTATAACTATCATAATATATTCTTAATGCTGGAAATATTGATTCCCCATGACGCGGCAGGTCGACTAGACTCGAGTGGAAGCTTTATTTTGACCAACCGGAAAACACAAACTTGTTGAGTACATACTCAATAGAGAATAATGAAAATAGTCCGGCTGATGGGTCCTAGAGCGACTCGAGTCGAGTGGGAATATCGGTGTCGGGAGGGGAGGACGGAGCGAGTGGAGAGGGTGACTGATTGCGGGATAATAGGCTTAGGAACTTGTTACATGGTAAACGGTAACAGTATACAATCTCTGCGACGTTAATGGTGACGGAAAACTAAAACGAAAACGCCATCTCGGACCTGTTCTTGCGGACCGACAAATAGGTACGAATTTTGTCTTTTAAACAAGATAGGTAACATCCTTGTTTCTTGAGGACTGGCCAGAGAGATAGCAAACCTTTGACGGCTATATGTTGATATTTCGCTTACTCCTTTCAAGAACGTCATAAATAAAAAATCGCCAATTTTCAGCTGTGCATGTTTTCGGAATGTCCAGAAAATGTACTATATCCCAGTGAAAGCGGCATCTTTTCAACTTAATATTTACCCGCTACAGGGCAGAAAGTGTTGTTTTTGCATTTTGAAGAAAAGGTATTGTTTAATTATTTTTTAAACATACTAAATATTTTTCAAATGGAGAAAAAACCTTCAGGTTTTACCTAAAAAGATTTGTTGCACAGTAAAAAGTTCAATAAGTGGCTTGATATTTATTTTTAAAACATTTTATTATATTTTTAAACTTTAAAAACGATCTGAAAAATCAAGTTTTTTTTTATTTATGACGTTCCTGAAAGGAGTGGGCGATATGTATTTTGTTTAATAATAAGCCGTTTTTTACAAATAAACACGTCTATACGTGATACATTAGCCCCCTATATTGTGTTTCTCTAGTCCTTGTTTACTATGTAAATTTGTAAACAACAAAGGGCTATATGTACCTACCTTTACGTAACATGCTTTTGTAACAAAGCTTAAAGCGATACAAAACAACCCTGACTTCTTTCATTATATTAAAATGTATACAAATTAAACTAAAATAAAAATGATTTTAATGTAACATAGACATTTATTTATTGTGAAATTTATTTTGTAGCACCTTATATTTCATTATTCATAAGTAGCTGTACCCAGTTACGCGTTACTGTGGCTCAATCTGGTTAAGTGAAAAAATAAAGAAAAGAGAAAGCACACATTTCTAATATTTAATTTCACAATGCTTTTAGGTGTACAAGATTTTAGCAGCTGTCAGCAGCCATCATTAGCAATGTTTAGAATTGCATGTCCTGCTGCTGCTGCTGTGACGTTCAACACGTGGCGCTGCCATTGCAATTTTAAGCCAACTAAATGCCGGGTCGACAGCCTTGGGATGCTCAGATTTCCATCTTCTTTCATCTAAAAAATGTGAGATGTTTCATCTCAAGTTAAGACACCTATAATATTATTATAATCAACTGAAGCTACATGTTGTCTTTCGAGATATGTTAAAACACAAAATAGACAATAATATTTAATACAAAGACTGTTAATGAGAATGGAATATGCACGTAGCGTTATATAAATGCAAGGCAATACTTGTTATAAGGTATGGTATGAGCAGATGGTGGAACTGACATATATCCTTGGACTGTTCGCGACAGAAACCCTACTCTCTTAGGCTCTTAAAAAACAAATTATTGCGAAATCGTTAAAAATATTTCAATTTACCGATTAAAGCCAGATATTTCATTACTAATTGTAGGGCATATTCTTAAAGCCTTTCATTATTATTTAAAGAATAAAGTGCTGTGAATGTGTTACAAGTTCCATGTACCCTGACTTGCCGCGGATTTCTTATCGAATCGATGTAAAAATACGTGCCTATACGTACGACAGGAGTCGTAGCTCGTTGTGTAACTATCTCTTGGTAATGATTTTTATTTATATTTAAACACTTTTCACCTATAAATTTTGTTTGTCTTTTGTAATCTTCAAAACGGATACAAATATGGTGAATTTTGAACAGATTACTACTTTAATACCGTAAAAATCTATAAGAATAATATTAATATTGGTGTTATTGCATTGTCGATTATCACATTGGTCAATCATAAATAAAATATATTTTTCCTATTACAAGGTAACATCATGTCTCCAAAAATCAGCAGTGAAAACGGTATTATTTATTTGAAAACCTTTTCAAAGTTAAAAAAAAGTTTTAACAAATTTTATTGCTTCCACATTACTTATACAAACTGTACACATAATACTCACAACCATGAAATTTTAATGTTTTATTTGATTTGAATTTTATTCGGTAAACACCACTAGGTGACGTCGCACACGACAGAAGGATCTACAGACCTACCTAAGGACGAAAAGAGCTGACCCCAACAGTCTACAAATACATCTACAAGTTGAGATGGAGCCAGGAAGAAGAAGAAGAAATGCCATTATTTCTGTATTTTGAGAAGTAATATTTACCAAGTAAAATTAAAGTAAAAAATGGATAGATATTACCACAAAGAGACTGCCGAATCAAAAAATGAAATTAAAAGTTAACTATGACAATACTGATTGCTCTCCCGGTTTTTCTCTCCAACTAAATGTGGCGTACACGTACAATAAAAAAAAACAGAAAATCGGTGTGTTTTTTTCTTTGTAATTCCAATACTATTAATGCAGATAAAAGCTTTCATTACTTTCCCCCGCCCTTTCAGAATGATGCACTGAGTGTTTCCATTGGTGCATTTACATACAGGAGTGTTAAAAGTTTATCAGCAGTAAAGTTATCCCGCTTCGTTAGCTTTGATTTAAAGCGCTTTTCGCCCTGTTAGCAGTAAAAACAATACGATTTCCATCATATCAGCGCTCAAACAGTATATACACTATCGAGTAAGCGAGATGGGACGGGTTAATTCTGAAGCAGATGTATAGAGATACCGAGTTGCAATTCCGAGAGCTTCCCGAAGCACTGTGAAAAGAGAATTATTGAGTTAAAGAGTGGGAGTTGCAAAATAAAACATTGTGTTTGTTCAGAAAATACAATCAGATCAAGGCTAGATAAAATACGCAGAAAGTAATAAATAAATAAAAAATGGACAGTGTAACAACGCATGTGATCTAATATTTTTATAGGTGTAAGTGTGTGAAGCGTGAATAGTACTATGCTATGATATATATTATTGTTTTATTTATGCTACTGTATCTAATTGATACGTCTAGAAACATGGCCGTAAACTCGGTGGTTATAAAAAGTGGTTATACATGGTTGACATACTAAAATTTTGTTTTTTGTTTTTTTTTTTTGTTGTTTACATACTAGCGTCACTTTACAAAACCGAACTAGTTTTTACGCAAATTTTTGTTGATACGCGAAAAAAACTTGAAAAAACCACCACATCATAAAAAGTAAAAAAGGAAAACAATACATTTCATACGCAATTGATATAAATGGTACTTGGGCGCAATCGTTTATGTTGTCTCTGTGAGCAGTTGGGTACATTCGTCTGGTGGCCGGTCAGATTTTCCTTTGACCGAGGCCCCCGAAATGATCATTGAGAGCGGCCCGTTTGCACAATAAATTCGGCCCTGGATTAATTACGTCTAAAGGCTTTTGGTATGACAACAAAAACGAATACAGTGGATAAATTTATACACAGATTGCATGGAAAGTGCATTACTGCGTTTGATGGCGACCTTAAACAACGTTTGTCACGGTGAGTCGTAAAATATTTCTAGTTTTATGTATCAAACGGAATGACAATACGTCATAAAGTTCACGTATAAAGAGTAAAGGAGGCCACCCGCTCCACCCCTTTTTATCAGAAATACGACGTAGCAGGAAGTTGAAAATAGCACTAATGTAAGCAGGCACAAAATTAATAAGATAATATTACAAAACGATGTGTTAAAAAAAAACAATTACAATATTTTGAGTGTGTCCAAATCTTTGTTCACAAATCTGATTTTTAAAAAAAATATATTTTTAGATTAAAACCAATATTTTTAGCTTTTCCACTTTATTTTTATTTGACCAGCGACCGGGTTTCGTCGTTACCGACATCATCAGACTGGTGGGAGGCTATACAAATTGTTATGTTATATATAAAACAAGGCAGGAGTTGATAACCATGATTTGATATAATTTTGTTGAGAAATAAATTTAATTTGAGTGAATTTAAGTATTGTATGATATTAATAATATTTTTTATAAAGGTTTTTTTTTTTGTATTGAGAGCACGATTTTACTCTAAGATATATTTAAACTGGAATCTCAAATATAGATGAAGAATATGGAAGTCTAGATATTTACAGGGCTTACAACCAGTCATAGGCTAGTTGAAATAATCGCGTATTTATTAAATACATTTAGAGCAGCGATTATCTTTTATATTTAAATTATATCTTTTATATTTAAATTATCTTTTATATTTAAGTTCGTATAAAGTACATACCATAAGACATAGTAATTGAGAAAAATGTAAGTCGCCCTTGGGACGATATTTTGTAAAAATAGCGCATATAAAATAGCCAATTATTATGTATCAGAGAATTGTGGTTCTAATAACGTAAGAAATAATAAACAGACCGTAGCAGTTTACGATATATTTAGAGTTCTAGAGCCAGACCTAGAGGATAGAATAATAGAAACAGGCTTCCCAGAAAGCCGAAGAGAATCGGAAACAAGCAGATGGCGTTAAAAGATAAACGTACTCTTACTATATAGCGTTTGAAATTATTCATTAACAATAGTTGAATTAATTGAATAAACAATGGGGGAATAATATTTTACTATGAGTGTGTATCAATATACTTAAAGCGAATCACGACACGAAATATAATAGAATAATACATATTTAATATTCTTAGATTTCTTGTATCTTATACCATATTTAATCGGATTTATTCAACAAGCAAATAATATTTTAAGCAAACGGATTTATTCAACAAGCAATGGGGGAATAATATTTTACTATGAGTGTGTATCAATATACTTAAAGCGAATCACGACACGAAATATAATAGAATAATACATATTTAATATTCTTAGATTTCTTGTATCTTATACCATATTTAATCGGATTTATTCAACAAGCAAATAATATTTTAAGCAAACGGATTTATTCAACAAGCAAAAAATATGAGGTACAGATTTAAAGGACTGGAATGAGATGTCGAGTATTAAGAATGGACATACGCGGGAGTTTGTTTTTGATTCTCGTGGAAAGGTTAAAAAACAAATTGAGATCGAAAAGGTTGAAGAATGAAAGGGACTATTAATATTTAATGCTCTAACCATTTGTAGTGAAAGACTCTGGGGAATTAAATAACAAATTTTCCAATGTTTACATTTTTAATAACCGTCTGTTAACATAGCCACTAAATTTGTAAACACGATAAGCCTATTGAACGAAGAACGTTAGTAATAAAATCATATTTGCACTGATATAGTCCGGATCTTCTTAACTTGTGGTTTTATGTGTTTTTCTTTTGTATCGAGAAAAACTTTAAAAAAAAAGTTAAGTGATGTTAGTGAACAAAATAATTTTGTAAAATGAAATAAATTGATGGCACATAAAAAAGGTTATATATAACGAAAAACCCTGTACAATTTGGACTAATGTTTTATTTTCATTAAAACAAAACATTTTATCTTCATTGTATTGACATCTCAACATAGAAGAAGAAAAAGAATTTGAAAGTCTGGTTATTTGCAAATTTTACGACCTGTCAA
Source organism: Brachycentrus maculatus (assembly GCF_059751285.1). NCBI lineage: Eukaryota > Metazoa > Arthropoda > Insecta > Trichoptera > Brachycentridae > Brachycentrus > Brachycentrus maculatus. The sequence continues at coordinate 2,588,190 of NW_028280760.1, read as the reverse complement.
AGCTGGTTTAAGATATTACTTTATACATATATAACATTCACCATTCATCACCAAGAATGGTGAATGTACACGTGTATAGCCCTGTTAATATCCAGGCTTTCATATTCTTCTTCATCTATGTTGAGGTGTCAATATAAATAACTCCTTAACCCAGATTTGCGAACAAAGATTAGGACTCACTCAAAATATTGTGAATTTTATCTTTAGTTTATTAATTTATTACGAGTATAAGATAATCAAGCAAAAAAACATATGAGTTTCAGTCATTTTATAGGAAGTACTCTGTTATACCATATTCATTAAAAACACATTCGTTTGATCAGCTGGGAAGGAAATTCAATCATCGAATTGACAAATCGAGTTCGCTGATGCACTTTCCGAGCCGATTAATGAAGTTAGTTTCGAGTACGATCAATTTTGCAGAGCGAAGTTGGCTATGGTACTTCCTCAACGAATTAGGACCACCACTATAATAACTATTCACTTGAACTTCAAAATGTGAAAATGTCTAGAATGTCTCCGTTGTAATAAATAAATATTTAAAGCGTTGACTATCTACACTTTTAACATATCAACATAGATGAAGAATATGGAAGTCTGGATATTTAGGGGTTATGATCTGTTATAGGCTGGTTAAATCACTTTACACACATGCAACATTCACAAATTCATATTCTTCTTCATCTATGTTGAAATGTCAATTTTTTTAAAAATAACTCCTAATCCAGATTTGTGAACAAGTATTTGGACCACTCAAAATGTTGTCATTAACATTGCAGTGAAACATTTTGACAAAATGTTACAATATACAGCAGGAGTGTACCTTCCATATATGCAGAAAAGCAGTGCCCATCTTAACTTACCCGCGTGACATTTAAAAACGAAACCAGTACCTACCCTACCTTACTAAATAGTACCAGGTTACATTACTACTTACATCTACTGCCTACCCTAGTAAGTACTACCTAGCTTACCTTATTATCTAGCTCTACTGCATACCTTAATTAATTATCTGTGCATGCCACTGATTTAAAGCTACTAACCGGGAATCAGCTTACCAGATTAGAGATGTACTTGTCTCATCGTTAGGGCAATCGATTGAGAAATTATTTTCATCAAGCATTAAGTTTTATATTATACATGTCAGCTCTTTCGTCAATCATTTCGTTTCTCATAAAACAAAATTTGGGCTCAACGTAAAACAGAATAAAGATATGTTATCGATTATTATAAAGCTTCTGGAGCTTGAGAAAATCAACGATAGATAGAAACACATTACATGAAAGTAAATTATTACGCGTCAGACTGTGTCCTCGATAATACAGAATAAATGGAGTCCCATATAAGAAATGATTTGATACGAAGGGAACACAGGAGGCTGACAGGAGAAGATAAGACAGGGGAGATTTCTAGGAAACTTTTCAAAGGAGAACACTACGAAAACACGACATGATGAAGGATGTGAGAAAACACTGTGACACTCTGCGGTGACAGGTAAATTTATAAGACTCACAGTTAATGCTCTGTACACGGGCCGCCCCTGTCGCGTTTCTGTTGAGGTCACAAATCATATTATCCGGTAAATTACTTATCGGCGAGTATTGTTATAAAATCCATTTTCTTGTCATACAAGGTGATACACATTAAAGTTTTTAAAATATTTCCTTTCAATGGAATTTGTATGAAAGTGTTTAAATTTCAACTAACCTGAAAGACATAATGAATTCGATAGTTGTAGTGCAATACCCATATGTTTATTCCATATGTCAAAATTAAAGTGAGATAAATCCTCAGGCGTGTATCTGGTCTTGAACAGGGAGGGTGGTTCCTGTAACGCACATGATAAGTCAAGTTGAATAGTTAAAATACCGTTATGAAATCAGTAATTAATTAAACATTTAATTATAAAACTAGGTGATCAAACAATTTATTATCAGGAAGAAATACATCAAGCTATATTTTTATTAGAATGGTAAATATAATGCCTATACACTCGTGAAGTCATTATTATTTGATAATTTCAAATCTCAATGTACGAGGAGAGGTTCGAATGGTGATACAAGGAAAGAAGCAAGGCTGAGATAAGCATTATTGATAAAAAAAATTGAAAAGGCGTTTTCAGACGGTTTGGGCATGTGAATCGAATGAGTGAAGAAAGGATAGTAAAACGAATTTATGAGGCGAATGTAGTCGTTAATAGAAGAAGATGAAAATAAAGGAAAACTTAGTAAGAATTTGTATTTCAAACATATACATGAAAGTGGTCAGGTCAGGAGTCGGAATGATCGGCGAGTATATATAAGGAGATGCACGAATGTGGAAGAGACGAAAATTGTTTTCACATACAGATTTGTATGGGGTTCTAGTCTCTCTACCTACCCCTGCGGGGAAGCTGCGTGATGTTTGGTTGGTAAGTTTTTTTTACAACTCAAATGATGAAACGATTTTTCAAGTAAAACAAAAAGATAATTATATAAGTCTCTTTGCTAAAAGGCATTCGTGTTCTTGAAGGGTTGATTATTACGAAACATTCTTATCTAAAAAAAGAATAATAAGATTTTGTTTACGTCACCAGAGTAAATAATTTATTACGCCAGCCGAATACGTAAGGACCGTTCCTTTATAAGGGCTTGAAAAACTTTTCCGAAATGTGGAGATAAATATGAAGTATTTAAACAGCGTATTTAAAAAGGATATTTAGCACAAAAAGCGAAGAAAATATACTGTAGGTTATTTTCTGTGTTGAACAAATAAAAACATTTGTTTAATTTAATACGCTGTACATTAAAATTTGTTGGCTCAGTTACACTAACACGTATTTATAACGTTAGATTTATAAGGTGACAAAATAAAATTTGCCCTTTAGGAAAATCAAAAATTATGCAAGAAATTAATAAAGCTTATTAGATTGTTTAGTTTTCTGATGTACCATATATGTAAAAACGTAAAACAAATTTGAACAAAAGCATTCAAACAAATGTAGTTTTCACTGGGTAAAAAGGGTTTTAACGATAACCTTTCTAACTTTTTGAAACAATTGTGTAATCAAGGTTTGAAGATTACTAAAGAAATTAAAAGTAATAAGAGCTGAGTAGTTGCTCAAATTTAATTTATTGTAAGTACTCAAATTCAGTTCTATATAAAAAAAAAGAATTTTTTTTCAGAAAATAATATTTTATTCATTTATACAAATGAGGGTATGCATGAGGAGATGTTTGTATGTGAAAGAGGCGAAGATTGTTTGCAAAGACAGATTGTGGGGTTCTATTCTCTCTGCCCACCCCTTCGGGGAAGCGGCGTGAAGGTTAATTGGTTGGTTAGTAAGCTAGTACGTGAAATCTTTTTTATTTAAGATTATTTTTTCACCCAAATATAAATGTAACCAATTTGTTCGACATTTCCTCAAAATTAACTTCGTTTGACAACAATTTGCACATAGGATAACTGAGGAAATGAAATATAAAATCAAGCACCCGTTTCTAATGCTATTCAGACGTAGGTAGATAAATCCGCACAGACGGACAATAGACGCGGAGTAAATCCCACCCTTAATAGCGTTTGTTGGACGCTTGTAGAATGGGCTTTATGTAGACATGTTCAGGAAATGAGCGGAATTACGTTTTTTAATATTTTTTAGGTCATTTTATGACGAAACTTGAGTTTTGGAATAAGATAATTGTGCAAGGAAAATTGTCCGTAGAACGGACGTGTGACATACCCTCTAAATTAATAAAACAGTTATACTAGAAGGTTCTCGAGATTAATTACTATTCTCCTTGATAGCTCCGTAAATTGTGCCCGTGACATTTTATGTAGCTGCTGTTTTTTCAATTGCTATTATTGTCAGTAGATTACATTTCTTAAAGGGATATCTTTGTTTGGATTCTTAACATAAAAAATCATATTTTATTTATTGTTTCGGCATTAACTTTGTGGTAAGACATGTTACAATGATTAAAGAAAACACTTGTTTTTTACCACTTGAGTTTTACTATAGACTACATGTTTCAGAAGTTAAATTTCCATCATTCAGGTCTGTATAGTAACTAAAATATAAAATATAAAATTGTTCTATAAATAAGGAGAGGGGAAAGTTAGGGGAAGGGGTTAGTCAAGGGACGGAGTTTGAAAACAAAGGAAAAATGGAAAGCAAAGGTGAAGAATTTTGAAACAATATATTATTTAATAAATTATTATTAGAATTTAGGTTTTTTTGGATTTCTAAATTTTCAAGATAATTCATAATTTGGCCTTTATATGGAACAAGGTGTAATAATTTTAATTTATGAGAGTGAAATTATTTATAGAACAATTTTATATTTTATATTTTAGTTATTATACAGACCTGAATGGGAAGAAACATGTAGTCTATAATAAAACTCAAGTGGTAAAAAACAAGTGTTTTCTTTAATCATAAAAAAATCATACGTTATGGCGCCTTATTTTAATAAATCAGAATTCCAATTGCAAAGAATCGGGGTCAAACCCAGACACTCTTGATTAAGAGGCAAAGCATAGAGAAAGTGTAGAGAATTTAAAGTTTTATCAGAATTTCGACATATCGTCGTTGAAATTTTCGTTAAACAACAGGTTTCGTTTATATCGATTTTAAAAGCATGAGATAAATTAGGATTCTTCATTACTGATATCTGAATATAGGCTGGTTTAAGTGATCAATTCTAATTGACTATTCTATCCATGATAGACTACCACACTACTCAAAATTAATTAACCGAGGACATCTTCGGCATCATCTATGATTGAATTGAAAAAGTTTTTATTTCATTTTTTATTATTAGCAGAAACCTTCAAGAAATATATGTAAGATTCTTCCCAAATTATTTTACATACTAAGAGACGCCTGAAAATATCATTTTCATGTTCTTAAAAAATATATGTTCCAAGCTGTATTTTGTAAAGAAAAAAGAAAAAGGGAATTTACTTTGAAAATACAAAATCACAAAACTCACAGACACATACCGATGAACTATTAAATTATAATTATTGTATTTCCACGCGTTCACAATGCTGTAGCAAATAGTTTGACTGTTGTTTAAACAACTTTGCTCCGAGGTTGTTTCGGTAGAATTCCGCTACCTTCAAATGATTGCGAAGTTAGCAACCGAAAGTTTTGTAATTAAAAGTGAGCTAATCCTAACACACGCAGTATCTACAGCAGTAGGTACTTGTGCCTGCTAACTACGGACCAAACAACAATGCATCCGACAATTTGAATACGTTACAGTACGGCGTTCGTATGTACGAGGTACATGTATGTGGGTTTACACTACACATCAATAGAACCAAAGATAATCACATCGATTAAACTTAAATATATTTAACCAATAATGCTTTGAGAGAGGGTAGCCATACTTAGCACAGGGTAAACTTTTATAGCAGCGAGCCTAGAAATGTGTCCACGCGTTAAATTTTCTACAGAGAGGATATCATTCGTGAAATCAATAAAAAAATACTTTTTGGAATTTCGTAATAATTAAGAGGACCGCTAAGCTTAAAAAATCTGAAAGCTTAAGCGAAAATGAAGATTTATAAAAAAAACACACAACCAACCACCACGCCGCTTCTCCACAGGGGTAGGCAGAGAGAATAGAACGCCACACCAATATTTCTTTGAAAACAATATTTGCCTCTACCACATTCATGCATCTCCTCACCCATATTTTTATATACATCCATAATTGAATTTTTTTGATGGTAAGAGTTGTTATGATTGTAATTATTACAAATCTTAGAATAATAAAATTTTCAAATACTGCGATTTCATTCAAAACACAAATATAAGTTTATTTATTTTAATTAAATATTATACATAACGATATGATATTAGTCAATTTCTCAATTGAAAGATCTAACGAGAGGTGTCCGAATGAATATAAACATAATTTGGGGAAATCGCGAGGGAAAATCATGTTCCCAAATGACAAATACTTAGGGGCTAGTGCAAACAGCAAACAGAGATGTAATCACAGGCGACTGGACCGTAAAAGGGAACGATGCTGAAAAAACAAGTTGACATTAAACAAACAAGGAAATTCAACTCGGCACTCGTCTCTCGGTGTCGGATCACGCTTATGGACGTCCAAGGTATTGTAGGTCCAAATACTGAAAAAGCTTTTTTTTATTACAAATATGTAATCGTTATCAGGATAATGAATAACTCAAAAGTATTGCTTTGAAGTATCTTCTCTTCTGTTCGTGTCATGTCAGGTCCCCCTAACGGACACTATCACTTGAGAGTAATTGTCCTTTTGAAATATACTATATGTTAAGAAATGTATTTATTTGATTTTTGAGTTTATAATGTTCAGCTGATAACACAGTGTGCGACAGGTAAAAACTATGATGGCGATGTTACGTAGTTTTGAGATAGATATGGATAAACTAAAGCGGCGTTTCTGTGTTTTACACAGCAAAATGGGTTTTTTGAGTATAAATTTATAAAACGCATTAATTTGTTATTTTAACTAGTAACATGTTTGGAGCACGCTTAAGGTAGTATTTCACGAAAATGGCGCGATATAAATTATCCAAATTAATTATTATTATTATTTACGTAACTTGAGAAATTTACATAAAGTGAAACTTCGATATAAATGTGACTAAACTGAACACGTGGTTTACGAAAAGAATTAAAAACTTACTTAGTAAAACTGTTTGCGTGTGTGTTTTTGTGACTGAAGTATCCGTTTGGTATATTTTGGTGCGATTATTTACAAATGAGTGATAAATAAAATTATTGATGAGTGATAAATAAAATTGTCATATATATATTTCTTCTAATCCATTTATCTGAAACATCTTTGATCCAAGATACTTGGTGTCATGATGAATTATTATTATATGCAAAGATTATAATATCATCCCTCTTTAAAATATCATTTTTACGTAGAACATAGAAAAAGGTACGTTAAGTAGAAATTGACGTAAAATTTGGCCGTTGTATCTGTTGCCTAAAGTCTCTTCACAGAATTATGAAACTAAATATAATGGATGTTTTGAAGAGCAATTTTACAGCTTCTCTCAATGATAAGTGGTATCTATACAAAGTTCCGAGGGTTTCCAAACGCTTACAGAAGGAAAAGGCGAGAAAAATATTCCCGGGCTTCGTCATTATAGAAAAATCAACAAAAGTTTTGCCCAAAACTTGAAAGAAGCGAATCCCCATTGTACAATACAAAAAGACGGTTTACTTGTTAAAAAGGGTGAATCGGCCTTTTTTTACCAATCGATATGTGTAGGATATCATATCCAAACCACTTTTCTAAGACTGTTTTTATAACTTTCATTAAATATTTCAATTTAAAATTAATATGAATAGTTTTGTTACGTTATTACAATTATTATAGCCACGTCTCGCTTACCGCCATCTCGTTTAACAACTACTCCCATTTACGACCGTTTGTGGTACACCTACCAACACTACATCCTCTGTACGACCATCAAATCTCAGCATACCATCATCGTCAGCAGAGACTCACGTCACAAACTCAATGTTATGTGATGTATTGGGTCGTTTATCTCAAGAACTGTCATGAGAAATGAGGTAAGTGAGGAGTTCGTTTATCAACCAATTTGCTTTTTAACTAGATTGATGGAACTTGACATTATCGTTAGTTGTTGACTGGCCATAGATATTATATAATTACCAACATGTATTTATACGAAATATGAAACTTTACTGATTATAATAATAGGGGTTTATGATTTATCAAAGAGCTTGCAGTTTGAGACAAATATTCTCATATTGGACATTATTCCTAACTAGTACAAGTACTTTCCAAGACGTTAAGCATTTCGGAAAAGCCGACTACTAGTATTATGAGTATGTAGCTTTGTCCGACTACATAATGTAGCGTTCATCACATTTGGCTACCATGCTAGAGGTCCCGGGTCTGATTCCCTGGGCGGGGAGGGCAATATAAATGTAAAAAAAATCACTCTAGTATTCATTAAATATTACACTGGGCTGGGTACCTCTAATAAAAATAGAAAAAATAGAACCGATCACCTTGCTTTTATATAATAAGCGATCAAATTAACATTGCTTCGATTTGATGCAGCACCCTATGCGCCATGGGATGCGGATAAGGATCAAAAGTAGTAGTTTTATATTCAACAACGAAATTCATTTTACATAGATTTTGTTTTTGGCTATAAATTATTTTAAAGGTTATAAATTTCTAAAGATATATATTTTTGCCTTCAATCGCAAAAAGTCACATACACCACATAAAAAATGGCTTAATAAACAACTTTTTAATTTTTCGTTGTAAACTTTTAATTCAAAAGCCTAAATTAAACACCGAACGGTCACTCTCTGGAGACAGAAAGAGATAACGTAAATCTAAATTAAGTCTGACAAGAGCACCTTGTTGGAAATTATGACGACAACTGAACGTCTTTTGTAACAGTGTTTGGCTGGAAAACAAAGAACTAATGAGGAACTCGGTCGTAAATTATTTCTCATTGTTGTGTATTATGTGTACGGGACCGAAACGAGACAGAACACAGAAAATGTGCTGGAATATTACGATATCTAGATTCGAGTGTTTAATGGAAGCAGCTAAGAATTTCCTGTCATTAAAAACGAATAATTGAATAATTGAAACAGAAAAACCATAATCACACAAAAAATTGTATGCTCGATACAATATATTTACAGGAATACCTCGCTTATTCCGGTTAATTCCATCAACATGCCAATCGAAAAATGTTGTACAATCGGTTAAAGTTTTTTTTCGTTATTTTGGTGCGATTATCAATTCATAGATAATGATTTAAAATATATGATGAACCACAAAAAAACGTGTTGAATATATCTAATATTTATGTAATTTAGTGATTTAAAAAAAATATATCACTTGTTATTTAGTGCGCTATAGTGCTCTATATCACAGTGCGAAATTCTTGCAAAGTTCTTTTTAAATTCATACCACGTGTGTTATTCCCGATTTTGATAAAATGAATTCGAAGCGAACAAATTCAGCAAAAGAGGCGTTTTTAATTAAATGTGATATTGGTTTTAGTATAGGTGCATTTTTCCTCTTGTCGCTTTTAAAGCAAGCAAAATAAAAGCTAGAACGATGTAATAATATTGCTAACGATTGTAATAATTTTTTAAATTTTACAATAATTTTCGTAAAATAATACTTAAAGGGTGATACGAATATACAATGTGATCACCGATGGATTATTATTTTAATTATGATATCAACATAAAATCCCCATCACACATGACTAAGAATAATGTTTACTTACAATTGTTTCTCGATTTGAGGGCCAGTTCCGCAGTCGGGGAATCAACCGGAACTTCTGTAGGCGTGGAGAGTCAGACTGATCGAAGCCGGACAGAGCAAAACATGCCTCTATGAAAAAAGAAAAAAAAAGTTTATTAAAACCTTATATTTTTTTAATGCTGAAAGATACCTTACCGAGTTAGATAAGCGCTCACGCTTTGTTATTGAGTTGAAAAGATTTTTGTTAAGATGAAAATCCTCACAAAACTTTCCGGAAGAGAGGAAAACTTTTCATTTAATTTTAGGAGTTATATCATCACTCTGGAGTAATATTTTCACTCGGCAATTAAGCATTACAAAATACAATTCGATTAAACTTTACTTCGAATTCCAGGAATTGAAATCCTACTGGAAAACATTGTTGTCAAAGTATTTTATCATATTTTACTGTAAGTGTATTATGGTGAAATAACAGACATGAAATAATACTTAGCCTCACATTACAACATTATTAGCATTAAAAATAAATATTGGCCATAAAGAGGTACCAATCTATCTATCGTGAAAATTTGCATTCAATTTGTATTTACGTTTTTGACCGTACATTCATTTCACAAAGCTGTGTGCATTGTGCGTGTATTGCAGCGCTTAAATAAATATCAACTAAGAAGGTAAGCATTGCATGCTACTGCGTCATAACATGTTAGGGAAAACAATCCTGGAATCCCGAAGGTTTTTCAGTGCCGTAGACTCCAGAATTTTTTTTGCAATTCATTTATGAAGGATGATTTATGTCATTACAATTAACTACAATACACGAGAATTTTTAGGAAAACGGTGTTTCGGAAATGGCATATTGGTATAAACATTTTTTACCTATCGATTCGGGGACAGAACTTCGGGACAACAGTCCTTATACCTGGAGGAGACAGAAGAGACGGCTGGAAAGTCAGGAATATAATTTCAATACTACCTCTTCTGTATGAGGGATCATTCTAGCATTTTTTTCACCTTGTCGACAGAAATCGTGGCTAGGGTACATTAGCCCTAAAAAAGGTTGGGAACCTGTGGTTTGGTGACTTTGTTTGATAAACGAAGCGAAAATTATTTGAATAATACAAATTCATTACATCACAGGATAAAGTTACCACTCTGCTCCAGGATTTTATCCTAGGTTCTCTGAAGTCCAGTTTTCTCTCACTTCATAAAAAATATGTTTAAAATCTTTAGCATTCCCTTCACCTCTTTATTTTCGGATGAATTTCTAAAATAAATATATATAAATATATATATATATATATATATATATATATATATATATATATATATATATATATATATATATATATATATATACATATATATATACATATATATATACATATATATATACATATATATATACATATATATATACATATATATATACATATATATATACATATATATATATATATATATATATACATATATATATATATATATATATATATTAGAAATTTATCCGAGAATAAAGAGGTGAACGGAATGCTAAAGATTTTAAACATATTTTTTTATGAAGTGAGAGAAAACTGGACTTCAGAGAACCTAGGATAAAATCCTGGAGCAGAGTGGTTACTTTATCCTGTGATGTAATGAATTTGTATAGGGTCCGCCAAATAACTTTTTTTTTTTGAAAATGGGGCGCAAAACATCGAGTGTAGCTTCGGCTGTGTGGCACGTAGCGCCGTCCTGTTGAAACCAAATGTTGCCAATATCCTCCTCTTCAATTTTTGTGAACAAAAATCCGTTCAACATGGCCCGATAACGATCGCCATTGACTAACGGCCACTCCTTGCTCATTTTCAAAGAAAAATGGCCCAATTATGCCTCTGGACCAAAATCCGCACCAAACAGTGACTCGTTTTGGGTGTACCGGCTTTTCAATGTATGCGTGCGGGTTTTCTGTGCCCCAAATACGACAATTTTGCTTGTTTACATACCCGCCAAGATCAAAATGAGCTTCATCCGAAAAGATGATTTTTTTGGCAAAATCGGCATCTTCTGTAAGTCGAATGTCGCAATATTTCCCAGCGTTGTTCAAGCGTATACACAACCATATTCGCTCAGCGGAAGGATAAAACTAATTATCTGTCAAATCAGACATGAGCTAAGTGTTACCATTCACGAAATAAGCACTAGTTGAAAAAAAAAACTTTAGATGGCGGACCCTATATTATTCAAATAATTTTGAATAATACAAATTCATTACATATATACATTATATATATATATATATATATATATATATATATATATATATATATATATATATATATATATATATATATATATATATATATATATATATATATATATTTAGAAATATATATTTGAAAGAAAATAATAGAAAGGAAAATGAAGAAAAATTCTGAATATTTATTGTTCAAGCGCAACATTCGATCAAATGAAATGGTTCGCAAACTTAACACGCTTCAGAAAAAGAGCCGTAAGTAATAAGAATTATGTAAAAGCTTTTGGTATCTCGTAGGAAAAGAAAGATGGGAAAGAAAAATTCGAAGAATAAAACACAGTACCTAGACAAAAAAAGGAGTGAAGACCCTGAATAGTGATCAAAAACGTCTTTTTTCCCCCGCGACGATGCCCTAGTTAATAAAGTGAGTTTTAATGACTGCATTATATGTTTATAGCTTTTAATTTTCATTTGCTGATGGTAACGTTAAAAATTGACCGATTCCCAAATCAACAAAAATCACGACGGGAAAAAAACATACAAGGCCTTTACGAATCGTTTCACAAAACGGGAAGAATACTTTTAAATCGTTGTCAGGTAAAGCGCATTCAGCTTCAGAGAGATTATATTGAAAAATAATACATAGTACATATTCTCTCAAGGCTGCAAATTTTCCAGCCAACCTTCGTAAGCAAGTTCCCCTTTTCATTCGAAAATTGTTGATTATTAACTTTGTGGTACCAGCGAACTCTCGTTACATGTATACATCACACAAAGCAGCTCGTCGTTTTCTACTATATTGCTCCACACGGAGCAATATGGCACGTTATATGTTTGTATTTTATTTTTCTACCAAGGAAAATGTTTTGCGTTCTCCTCACATACAGAACTCCAATATTCCTTAGTTGGGATTTATCAAAATCCCTTTACCTTCATTAATATTATTACACGAAATCCGGTATTAGGAATATTTCGATAAATATTTTAGTCAAATTTAATTTTGTGAGACACTAAAACTCTTTGTCACAGCGATTTTTTTTATCTATTACAGTGTATTCATGAGTAATAAACCAATTTATGTTTGGTTTTCTATTAATATTAAGAAGTTGATCATTGTAAGGTAAGTGAGAACTTACATTTCTTAATAATTTAAAATCTAAAAATGAAAACAGTAATTAAAAAAAAATGTTTTATAAAGAATTTAAAACTAATGAACTCGTTATCACGTTGCTTCTCAGCAGGGGTAGGCAGAAAATAGAGCGCCACACCAGTGTGCATCTCCTTATACATACCCGCCGATTTTTCCATTTAATAATTCATATTTATAATATTAATTCTTTATTCTTCGCTTATTTATTTGTGCATCAAAATCATGTATGATAAATGTTCGGATGGTGATATTTTGTGTGATTTTTATTTATATTTTCAAAATTAAAATTATTATAATATTTAAAAAAAAGACTTCTTCCGTATTTATTTATGATTCTCCAGTAAAATTTAACGATTTCAATTTTTTTTAATACATGTACATATTCCATAACCAAGCATTTGTTTATCGGGCATACTGTGTGGATATTTCTGTAGTGTCAGAATTGATTATTCATTTACAAGGACTGATTTTGCTATCCATTTATTTTGCTGAAAGCTCAAAATTGAATTGGATGTCTAATACAAAATACAAAACTAATAACTACTCACCCTATCATGTTAATTGAAGAAGCCCGGACCGATCTTAAAATATATTACGAAAACGGTCGATGAGTTTTGTAAAAGAGAATTCATTTAAAACTTGAGAAGGTCAATGAGCTAAGAACGACTCAAATCACTTGGCTCTTTTGTATATTGAAAATGATTTAGCCAAACAAATAGATTTAAGCGTCATTGAAATGTGTGCTTCATCAAAAGTAAGGAGTTTGAGATAATTCTTACATGGGTATGTGTAAATAATTGAGTAAAAAATGCAGAATATCTTACGTTATATATATTTTTTTAAATCTTCATATTACTCAAGTTGTTTTAGTTTATTTTAAAACATCTTTATTCATAAATATATAGTGAATAGATTAATCTAGATATTTTTTCTAATAAATAAATACCAAATAATCAATTCTGAAAAATATAATGACGTATAGTTTTTCAAATTCAGTTTTTGAATTATTTCGAAAAATGGGAAAGATGACACCAGTACTACAATATTATCAAATCGATGTCATTCATTCATTAATCCATATCCACTCCTTAAATAGAGCACATAGAGTCCACAAATTCCCTCCATGTTTTGCTATCGGCTGTAGTTACGTAAAAAAATATTTGTACATCAAAAAAAGTAAATTTACTCAAAGTTTGACTTTTTTTAAAACTGTAATCGCACAACTTTAAGAATAAAGATAGCGAAATACGATGTTTTACGTATGTTAATTTTGGGATATAAAACTTCGTCACTCGTAGGTATTTCAAAGGAAAACCTTCCAGGTTCAAAATTGTCAAAGTAAAGGGTTCAAACCTTATCGCCGAGTGATAAAATTACTACAACGGTTCATAATAAAACTTTCGGAAAATACGTCGGTGAAAATAAACGAGATGACACATCCAGAGAAAGTTATAGAATGTAACATTATGAACATAAAAAGCGTGTTTATTTGGAAAATCAAAAAATCGTATCATGTAATAGGATTGAGAAAAAAGAGATTGTAGGTTTCTATTTATGAGAAAGGTTTAACTTGTTCTTAAGATATTAAAAGGGAAAAGAAAATGTTTTAAAAACAAAGAGAAAACAAGCAAACGAAACGGATTCAAAGAAAGCAGGAAATATTATGAAAATAATTATTTTATTGAATATTCGAACAATTTCGTTTAAATAAGTCGGGCCGTCGAAAAAGTATAAAAATAAATTATATTCTGGGTAGTATAGACTCTAAAATACGGCCACGTGAATTCATTTATTCGTCCTTTTTTGGTATATTTCCACCCTTTAATAGTATTGAGCCAGAAATTATTCTTGAAAAGATCAAAATATGTATTGACGTACAATCTTAGTTAAAAGGGCGTAATTTTTTTATATTTTCTATTAATAATACCTTAATTATTATAGTTAAATGAAGGCAATTATCACATATTACATTTGCAGAAAATTTGCTGTAAAAAAACCGAACACACTTTAATATTTATTCTTCTACAGCCATTTGCTGTTACATATTGCATTTTAAAACACCAGCTGAAGCTTAGAAATCAAATAATAAAATTCAATAGGTTTATCGTTTCAATTAACAATTTTTTTTAAATGTAGTAAATGTACAAAACTGACAATATTCACATATCACCAATTTCATTTTTGAACGTATTTCGTGTAAGAACATTATGAATCTAGTTTCGTGTAGTTCCGCCTACTCCTAGAGGTACAATCCGATAAATAGACATCGGATAGTGTGTCTAAACTGAAAAAAAAGAGAGTTCCCTTTTCACACCTTGAAAACATTAGATAAGATGATACTGTGTTCGAATTCAAAAGAAAGAATCAAGATAAGTTAGCGGAAGTTAATTGGTTTCATCCGATTCTCTGAACACACTTCTTTCTTCAATAAAGGAAAAGTTCCGAAATTGTCTTCGAGGGAAAATTGAGATAAATTTAAAAAGTCATTTACAGACGTCTTTCGCACCAAGATTATGTATTTATTAACCCAATATATCTTAAAGAATAATTACTATTTTACTATCGTGATCTATTATATTTCTGAAAAAATACATGAAAAAATTCGGAAAAGAAGCATGGAGGTGGCAGAAGGATGAAAGTAGCCTTTGGTCTTTCGCCTTTTGAGGCGAATATGTGCTAAACGATGTGTGATAGATTTTTGTCAGAATAATCGGCGGGTATGTATGAAGAAATGTGGAAGAGGCAAATAATGTTTGCAAAGACACAGCGGTAAGGCGTTCTATTTTCTCTGTCTTTCCCTGCGGAGAAGCGGCGTGGTGGTTAGTTAGCCAGTTAGCTATAATTAAATAAAATTATATTTAGGTCTAAAAATGCAATAAAATTGTTATTTTCATCATTGAAATTCGTTGATGGAATTCTGATGTATTTTTAATACTTGTAATACCGAGTTGTAAACTTATACCGAGTCTTTTTTCAGACTTCTCCGGTTTAAAAAATAAGAACTAAAGGAAGCCCTTTTAATATAAAAGAATGAAATGAATCTGAGCAAATTTCAAAAGAAATGATACAATTATCGTAAAAGTAATTGAACATTTTGAGTGTGTCCAAATACTTGTTCACAAAATCTGGATTATCTCCAATTACAGGAGTTATTTTCATATTATTTTTGACATCTCATCAAAGATGAAGAAGAATATGGAAGTCTGAGCATTTGTGATTATAATCCAGGATTCGGATCTCACATACTAATATAAGAGTTTCTGCTTAGTAAAAAGTTTCTTTACATCTCACCAATAGATGTCTCTAGTGAAGTTCTATTGATTCAAGAACAAGGTTTCTAAATTGGTTCATATATACAGAACTTCCAAGAATTTGAGTAGTTTGGTTGTCAATAATGGGTAGAATTGGTGAATGTTACACGTGTGTAAAGTGATCACTTAAACCAGCCTATGACGGTCGTCAGCCCCGTAAATGCCCACGCTTCCATATTCTTCTTCATCTTTGATGAGATGTCAAAAATAAAGTAATTGAATATGAAATGTATTAATGATATTGAAAAAGAGTGAAATATTATGTTGTTGTAATTTTTTCCTAATTTAAAAATATTATTTTACAATACAATAATAAAACGGACTTACCATCACAATTATGGAACCAAATTTACGCGTTACGCTAACACAATAAACAGCTATTAATTACATTTTTATCATTCGCAGACTCCTTATCTTGTTGTTTTAGACATTTATACTATATTTTCGAACAAATATTTACAATAATATATTTTTCATAGGGAGGGAGGCAGAAATGAGAGGGGGAAAGATTAAAGATAGCAAAGAAGATTATAAGCATATTAGGAAAAAGGAGGAAATAATAATACAATAAAAACAAGAGAGAAACACATCACGATATTATATTGACTGATAATAGATCTTACTCAGAGAGTGATTTCAAGTTGAACATATCAAAGTCCTCATATTTATCGCTTAACAATTTGAATAAATGATAAATTGTGATTCAAAATTATTCTACTTTCAGTCGTCTTGGTGATTCTACCAGGAACTTTAACGGTAAGAGTGCTGAGGATCGAAAAATCGACTCTGGTAAATTAGTAAAAAACGTGGCTGTCGATATACAGACGATGACGCCAGTGTATTTTGGCGGTCAAACTGGGAGGTTGCGCGTTGCTTAAGTTTATATTCGTCAAAAATATTCACAAATAATAAATTTTTAATGAAATATACTCTTAGAAATACATTTTTGAAGAAAAAAAACTATTATTTTCACCGTTACAATGTCCACTAAATATGAAATGGGCCATTTTTACAAAAAAAATCAGCAATTTTAGCATACATTTAAGAAAAAATCTCAGCATTAAAACGGTTGAAACAAAAATATTCTAGTAATTTCCAATGAGTGAATTAAAAACATTATTTTAAGTGCAATGACTTTTTCCAAAATTTCTGCGCTCATCCAAAGTGTTCAACTTAAAAGAAGATTACTGAATCATTGGTGTTTAAATGTTTACTAAATTATTTGAATCAGTTTTGTACATTTTCGATTTTCGGCTTATAAATTTCATACCTCGGATTCCACACCTGGGATCCATACAGAAGATGTTTTTAATACGAGGATACGACAAAGGTTTTCAATATTTAATATCTCCAAATGGTTTTTGTACTGAAAATAACTCCCAATACATTAAAATTTTCGTTAGTGAAACCGTTGTCACAATCGATCGTTACGAAAAATGGTAAAATAAAACAACGAAAAAGACAAACTCCTTCTGAACTAACACTATATTTCAACGATTTAGTAAATATTCACAAATTTATGCAATGGATACGGAGTGAAAATTTCATTTCGATATTTTTCGTACAACAGAAACAAAGAACCGAATAAACAGGGACGAAATGTTTCAATACAAATATAATTGAAACAAACATGAAAGGATCCGTGACATGAAAGGGTTAATAAAAGGGTTTAGGGGGCTGGCCTCAGGCATCACCATACTTTGTAGAAAATCACGAATGTTTTACACAATATTGGGTCTCTCAAAATAAATACAAAAGAGCCGAAAGTGTGACAAATTTTATTGGCATAAGACAAAAAGCATGTTTAGTGTTTGAAATTGATTTCGTATCGTCCTTTGATCGAAACGAAGCTGGGTGCCAAAAATGTTTTGTAAACTCGGCTAAAAGTAAATACGTTTACATGTAACGTAAGTAGGTATGCATGCAAAATAGGAAATCGGTACTAAAACATCATCTAGAGCTTGAATATTGTAGATATGTGTATACAAACATGGGTGAGTACTTAAAAAAAAACATAGGTAAATATTTTGACGACCAGCAGTTTTAGTTTTGCTAATTTATTCGCAGTTCCAATTAGTTACAAAATGTACGAAAAATAATTGGCACGATCCGTTTCTTCGCGGGGGAAAGCATAGAGGATAGAACGCCATACTTTTCTGTTCTGATATACACTCCTCGCTTTCTTCACATCCATACATCTAGTCAAGATACCCATACCCTGCGATTACGCCTTGTGACACCACCAGATTTTAGGTTGAGGCACGAATACGCATTTTTCTTCTCATCTGTATACCTGCGGGAAATTAAATCAAATGCTAATCAGTTTTACCTGTACATTACCTTATATGCGTTAAAAAAAAGCGTTGTCACTTATCAGTTTTCAGTGCGTCCATCGCCGGATGGAGCGTCCTGTCGAATGGCGGGGTGAGTATGCGTGACGTAGATGTGTTAGAAAACCGCCAGAAGCAATCAAAACTAACGTCAGGCAGCCGCTCTTTTAAAATGCCGTATCTCGAGACGAGAAGGATTTGGCCGTGCGGTGATTTTCCGCAAGTGTGCAGCTACGCTTATTGGTAATAACAAGAGATATCAGGTACTTGTGGTATTACGTCAGAAACAGCCCATTATCTTATCCGAGAAGTCCCACGAGTACATTCCAACAGTGTAGACCATTTATTAATTACACATTAAACACGCCCCCTTCTATACGATCGCAATGCAAGCCACCGGCGACAACATTTTTTTTCACAAGGCCACTTGTCCTGTAATAATAATTATTGAAACGCCATATTTTTTCGTGGATCCTTTTATACCTATAACAAGAAATTATTTCGGGTGAAAACATAGATTTTTGAAAAAAATAATTGCAACATTATTAATTTAGGATAATTTACATTTCCTTGAGGGTGCCTCAATCGATATGTTTACTATAGGGAATGGACGGAGGAATATCTTTAGTCTTTATCATTCATCGTTCACTTTGTGTAATACCACTAAAAAACTGTACTTCACGATAATCGATATCCCGCAAGTTAATTTTCTTTAAACTCAGGTCACGTATAACGTCATTGAATGTTTTGCTTTAAACATCGTTTTTGTGTAGAAAAAACAACTTTTTCTTCGAAATGAATAAATGCTTTTGAAAATAAAAGACTTATTTAAAGGTAAGGACATAGAAAAATATATTTAAAAAAATTGTTACATTTAAAACGTAACTAACTAACTAACTAACCATCACGCCGCTTCCCCACAGGGGTAGGCAGAGAGAATAGAGCGCCACACCACTCTGTCCTTGCAAACATTCTTCGCCTCTTCCACGTTCATGCATCTCCTCATACACACCCGCCGATTGTTACGACTCCTAACCTGACCACTTTCAAGTATTTGGCATAACTGATCGTGCCATGGTTTAAAACGTATTCTTTATAAAAATCTATTTCCAATAAATGTGTCGGGTTGTGGTCCCGTGGTTAGTGTCGCGGACTCTTGAGTCAGAGTTTCACGGTTCGAACCCATTCTACCACAATTTGATACCTATTTCTAATAATGAGCTGCTTAAGCTCACAGAAATAGTACGAAATTGAAATATTTGTGTGAATAATAAAAACACAAATATTTCTTTTAAATAAAAAAAATATATATTCTTTAAAAAATATGTGCGAACAACTCGTGTGGCTTCTAGCGCAACGGTTGGGTACTGAATTATATATATGAGAGTTCACCCTTAAGTGTGAACGTTAACTGTCAATAATTATGTTATTTCTCGTCAGATTTCGGCGTTTAGCAAAGAAAAGTGTGAACAGAAATACTCGGGAAATAATAAAATACTTAGTGGTTTAAATCAACCGACCAAAAGTCTTATCTGCCACAACCGCAAATATGTATTATGTACAAGCGATAAGAATTAGTTTTATCGCTTTTTATATACCTTAAGAACAAATAATATAGTTTCAAGTAATCATGATAACATCAGAATGAAAAATAAATTAACACATTCATTGAAGGAAATCATTCATCGGATGCTGATAATAATTACCGGGTTATTTATTATACATTAGTTAATGAATTAAATTAGAATGCTAAACTGGGAGTACACAACGGAGTCCTGGTTCCAACCCTTATGCATGGAAGCGAAGCATGGAGTTGGCAAAATAATGATGAAAGCAGACTGAATGCAGTCGAAATGCGATCCCTCAGACGAATTTGTGGCAAAACGATGTTTGATAGATGTTCGAATGATGAAATAAGGGAGGAATGCAAGGCTGAGATAAGCATTATCGATAAAATTAAGAAAGGTGTGTTGAGATGGTTTGGACACGTGGGACGTGTGAGTGAGGAAAGAATGGTTAAACAAATTTATGAGGCAAATGTAGTTGGAAAAAGAAGCAGAGGAAGACCGAGGAAAACCTGGCACAATCAGGTATGTCAAATATTTGAAAGCGGCCGGGTCAGGAGTCGCAATAATCGGCGTGTATGTATGAGGAGATGCATGAATGTGGAAGAGGCGAAGAATGTTTGCAAAGACATAGTGGTGTGGCGTTCGATTCTCTCTGCCTACCCCTGCGGAGAAGCGGCGTGATGGTTAGTTAGTTGGTTTTATGAATAACATTTTTGAATGAGAATTTTCAATCGTTGGGAAGAGGGAATATAATTATTTTATGGGTTTTGTTTGAAAAGAGAAATTGCTAAATTATAGCGCAAAGGATGAGTACGTTTTATTTGTGTTATTAAGCCTTCTGAAAACGGCTTTCCATGATTACTTTCATTACATTAACACATTTTTATTGCTCAATATTAACTGAAGCACACGTTGTAATAATTAATTTGTGTGTAATCCACGTTTATGTACTGCAGATAATGTATGTAAAAGGGTAATAAATAATTTTATTTTAATTAAATCCTTACAAAACATCGTTACATACGTTCCATCGAAAACAGGCTTAGTAAATCTCAGCGCGAGGTGGTAATATGTACTCGACGAACAAAGAAATTTTAAAGACAAGAATATGGAAAAATATCTATAATTATTGCAGGAAAAATGTTCAGTTACTGGCCTACTGATGGTGTCCATTTTTTTTCACGGCGATATCTATCTTCTGAATACACATTTTTTATCAAAACCTCGTTGTACACAAAATAGTTTTGTAATTGTAAGTGTGTGAATAATGTTATGGTAGTGATGTGTAGTATTATTTGCATGCTGGTGTAGTAATTGTCCTGACGAAGAGACGGGTACGTCTCGAACCCGGTAGGCAACAATCTCGGTGAGTGTTTATATATTGAGATTACTAAAGTATAAGTGTGATATGAACCTGCGCAAGTTCTAAGACGTGAAAATGTGTAATTTGTTGCAGAAAATTGACGATTGCTCTGATATGGTGAAGGGCGCTCTATACGAAGGATTCAGAAATAAAGGATTCAGAAATAGATTCGAACAGCAAGAGAAGGGATGTGATTTTTTATGATTGAAACGAATGACGATTTAATATCAAAACTAACGAAGGGCTGAAACATCTTTAGCAAAATAAATAACAGAGTAAAAGCATTACATTTGTTCCGGAAATGGAGCAATAACTAATCAGACAAATAGTTTGAATAATGGCAAGGCCAATATCGAATCGGAAGTCTTTGCGATTAAATATAGAATTAGATCCAAATTCAAAGGAAAGGGGTAATCTTAACCATCTATCTACCCTTATAACTTTACAAATGCGTAAATACAACCCTTTCATACATGAATAACATTGAATATTATGATTCGTATATAAATAAAGAAGCTTTTCGTGCTTAAAGGTACAAATAATATTTATGTATTGTAGATAGGTCCCTGGGCAACAAATTTTCACAGGATACATTTACGCTGATTATTGATGCTAAATTCCATAATGCTTACGATTAAACGAGAGGCGAAATACTTATTGTATAAGTATATTACTTATTTACAATCAATGCAAACAATGATTTATCAGTATTTATTTCAAGTAAAGGATGTTTAATCGCCAGTAGTCATTTATTACTTGCAACATCTATTTTTGATTTCCTGTAGAAAATATTATGAAAAAAAAATCGATATCGCAGTTGGAAAACGAAAGAGCATACAACAAAGGGCGAGACGCACAAGTTAAACTAGTTGTAAATTTAACTCACTTTGTATTTTTTATAAATTAAAACAAAAATCACTACATATTTTAGTAATAATAAAACCAGTCTTAAGGAAAAAGCTGTATGCTTCGAAAAAGGTCAACGTTATAATTAAGTTATAACAAGATGCACGGTGATTTTATTACAAATATTATTTTAAGTTATCGTATTAAATCATGCATATCACTCACTCCTTTCAACAACGTCATATATCAAAAACTTGACTTTTCGGGAGATCGTTTTTAAAGTTTAAAAATATAACAAAACGTATTCAAAATAAGTTCAAGCCACTTTTTGAACTTTTTACCGTGCAACAGATCTTTTTAGGTAAAACCTGTATATTTTTTCTCCATTTGAAAAATATTTAGTATATTTAAAAAAAATAATTAAACAGTACATTTTCTTCAAAATGCATAAACAATACTTTCTGCTCTGTGACGAGTAAATATTATGTTAAAAATCTGCCAATTTTGCTGGGATATATAAAAGTACATTTTCTGGGCATTCCGAAAACATGCGCAACCGAAAATTGACGATTTTAGATATATGACGTTGTTGAAAGGAGTGAGCGATATATGAAAGGGATGTTGCTTTGTGAGACTGCTTAGTATTACTTTTATGTGAACTGTTGTCTATTTTGTAGATAGATACATACATCCAATAGGTCACATATAATATATAGCAAATCAAGACTATGTGAAAAAGTACAACTAAATAATTTTATTTTTATATGCTTTTGTCAATGACGTTCAGATTACGTATAATTTATTTTATATCTATATTAGTACTCCGATTGCAAAAACAATAGAATTGCGACCTGTTTCTAGCCACAACCGTATCGCATAACATGTAACTGATTATATTTCATGATTTATTTATACGAATCAATCCAGCAATATTTCAACCATGGAAAATTGACATTGCTCTGCGGATTCCAATCTCTATTTATAGTGCAATGCAATCATAGAAACACTCGGAATTGTGGCATATGAATGGTTACTCAGTCATAACAAATATATAAGATACTGATTTGATCGAATAATATTAAGGCAAAAAACTGATCGGTAAACTTTTATATTTTAAGCGATGTAAAATTCAATCATGTTTTTAAATTTATAACAAAATCAGCAGCAGTTTACTATCTACCATAATCCATATTAATCAACTAATTGACTTATCGCAAAGTAATCCACTAAATATATAAGTTATTGTTAGTCGATTACTTTGCGATAAATCGATTAGTCGATTTGATCGTAAATTTTTATTTCATAGTTTAATTAAAGCGACTCTAAGGTAGGTCTACAATAATCAATATTTACATTTTGTAAAAACTTATATTTTATATTTTTAGTCGATTACTTTTCGATCAGTCAATTAGTTGATTTAATCTTTGATTTTTATTTGAAATTTTAATTAAAGCGACTCTATGATAGGTTTAAGAAGCACTGATATTCCATATATCACTTTTAATGGGCAAACATAAAATTATTTAAATTTATAAGCAACAAAGGAACGGCGAGGAAACTTAATTAATTATATATGAAAATTCTCAAATCCGTATAACGTCTTCCTTGGAAACAACGCTCCCATTGCGAATGAATACAGGTAAGTGCCCTTTACACATTAATTAATTATTTCCACTAATTATACAAACAGTGTAGCGATGAATAAAGTAAGGATATTTTCCAAACGAAAATAAACGGAGAATTCGTTTTGCAGAAGCTTCTTCAATCAAATTAAATACGCAATACTTTGTTAGTACTCGGATACGATCTCAAGGGTATTTTGAAGAACCTAAATTTTAAAGAGCCTTTTAAATATCGTAAACACAAAATGAATAAACAACGTTCGCAAAATGAAAACAGTATTTTAAAACAAAGTAATAAGTTTACATTTTGGACTTAAGAAATCGGTTCTGCAGGCTAGGTTATTAATTATATTATTTATTGATTCGGCATTAACTTTGTGCAATGACATTTTGATTATTTAAAAAAAATAAACACTTGTATAATACGACTTAATGAGTTTTATTTCATTACACACGACTAGTTTCGAAAACTAAAGATGTTTTCATCTACAAGTATAAAGTAAAACTATTTAGTTTTACTTTTCACCGGTAGATGATCTATTATGATATTCATACCTCTTACATAATCGCAGTTTTATATTTTATTATGAATTTGTCTGTATTTTTATTTATTTATTTTATATTTGAACTCGTATATGGAGGATCTGTATGTGTATGTAATAAAATAACTAGGTACCTACCCATACATTTTATTAAGTACCTACAAATAGTACCTACATAAAACAGTTCTACCAACAGATGTCGCATGCGTCACTCAGAAGAAAACAAAAGACTTCCGATAATATTATTAACTGTCAGAATCATATAGATATAAAAATTATTGTAAAGATTAATTAAGAATAAACTTTTACTGTCGTTTCTTTAATTACAAAGCAACACATTGTTTATTTTATTATTATACACCCACTTTACATATTATTTACACTTAATTTTCAAAAGGAAAATATTACCACGTTATAAAACGACAATTTTGTTAATCAAAAATAAAGAAACAAAATAAAAATAAAAATGGATACTGGTCCTCAAACATTACAAAACTTACTAGAAAAATTAATACAAAATGCTCAGGTAAGCAAACATCAAAATTTAAAAGATATTTCAGAGAAGTTCATCATTGAAAAATTTACAAGCAAAAATCCTAATGCAAACCAGTGGATAGATATTTTTGAAAAAGAATGTATACGTTTTGAGGTGACAACGGATGAGAAAAAAATTGAAATATTAAGATTGTTTATGGATAAAAGTTGTGAAGATTGGTACAGTTCGATGATGATAAAATTTTCCATGAACTCAGAATGGATAGTATGGAAAAACAACTTTTGTAAAACATTTACAAACAAGGGATGGAACCATGTAATGTTTGCATTATCTTTTAAATATAACGACGGTTCCTTGTTAGACTATGCCATAAGGAAGGAAAAACTTTTGTTGGAGATGAGAAGAACGATCGACATGGGTACCTTAGTAGATCTTATTGTGGCTGGTTTACC
The DNA here is from genome assembly GCF_059751285.1 of Brachycentrus maculatus. Taxonomy (NCBI): domain Eukaryota; kingdom Metazoa; phylum Arthropoda; class Insecta; order Trichoptera; family Brachycentridae; genus Brachycentrus; species Brachycentrus maculatus. Next base: position 2,563,020 of record NW_028280760.1, on the reverse strand, counting down.
AGAATTTATAATTAATAAGATTGATAGAGAAAAATTAGAAGATACAGTCGATTTATTCAATGAAGTAAAAAAACACGAAAACATTGTAAATAAAAAAAGGTTTTCGGATCAAAGAAGATATGGAAATCTAAGAACTAGTGGTAAAATTAAAGATAAAAGTCCATGTAAGATTTGTGAAAAATTAAATAAGGGAACTCGATATCACCCTGAAGTAACGTGCTGGTTTAGAACAAAGGAGGATGATAAGTTTAATAATAAAAATACTATCAGACATGTAAACAATTCAGTTATAGAAGCTAAGTTAAACGAAACCGATCAAAAAAACGAATAGTAACACCATTAATAAATGTCAAACTATTACTAAATGATCAAATTGAAATATTTGGAATTTACGATTCAGGTTCAAATGTTTCTCTAATAAATTCTAAGTTATTAAAACTAAAAGGAAAAGGAAACAATATGAATGAAGCAGATTTAGTAACAATTAATGGTGTTAAAAAGACAAACGGTTTGACGACTTTGAAAATAAAAATATTTGAATTGGAAAAAAACGTTGATGTATATATTATTGATGAAGAAAATTTCAAATATGATTTTTTGATAGGATTAGATATGATAAAAAAAATTAAACTAATCCAAAATGAAGACTTAAAAATAACACAAAGACAATGCTTGAAAAATGAAAATAAAAAGAAAGTAGAAAAAATTTCTACAAAATATAAAATTAAAAATAGTGAATTTAAAAATACAGAAAATAACAACAGCGAGGAATGCAAAATAAATTATAATGAACATGTAAAAGAAGAAGATTTTGAAATAAAAATAAATCATTTAAATCAATTTTTAAAAAATCTAAAATAAATGAACTGATTTGCAAATATAAATCCGTTTTTGCAAAAGACAAATATGATATCGGCACTGTTAGTGGATACGAAGCGAGGATAGACTTACTAGTAGACAGATATTGCAGTAAGAGGCCTTACAGATGTACTGTAGAAGATAAAAAGGAGATAGAAAAACAAATTGCAAAATTACTGGATAATAAGCTAATAGAAGAATCCTACAGTCCATTTGCTGCACCTGTTACATTGGCATTTAAAAAAGAGGAAAACAAAAAATCCAGACTGTGTATAGATTTCAGAGACTTGAATAAAATAGTAGTGCCTCAAGCTCAACCATTTCCTTTAATTGAAGACCTAATGATAAAGACCAGGAATTGCAAATTTTTTTCAACACTAGATATAAACTCAGCGTTTTGGTCTATTCCTTTACGAATCGAAGACAGAAAAAAGACGGGATTTGTTACACAAGAAGGACATTTCCAATGGACTTGCCTACCATTTGGATTGAAGACCTCACCAGCAATTTTTCAAAGGATACTAGGTAACATATTAAGAAAGTATAAACTTACTGATTTCACCGTTAATTACATAGATGATATTCTTATATTTTCTAAAACTTTTGCTGAGCACATTAAACATCTAACACAGTTGCTGGAAGCGATCGAAACGGAAGGTTTCAGGTTAAAATTTACAAAATGCGCATTTGCGTCAGACTTGGTAAAATATCTAGGTCATATAATTCAAAATAATTCAATAAAACCAGTAAAGGATAATTTGATTTCAATAAAGAATTTTCCTGTTCCAAAAACGATAAAAAATGTAAGACAATTTCTGGGGAAAATAAACTTTTACCATGAATACATACCAAAGAGTGCAATAATACTAGATCCATTGCATAACTTACTAAGGAAAAATCAAAAATTTATTTGGTGTGATAAATGCCAAAAAGCATTTGAAATAACAAAAAGCATGCTTTGCTCACAGCCCGTTCTAGAAATTTTTGATCAGGATTTACCAATCAACATTTATACCGATGCTTCTTTAGAAGGTGTTGGGGCCATTTTGAAACAAAAGCAGCCCGATGGTAGAGAAAAACCAGTGGCATACTTTTCAAAAAAACTAAATGAAGCCCAGAAGAAAAAAAAGCAATATATTTAGAATGTTTAGCAATTAAGGAAGCAGTAAGATATTGGCAATACTGGTTAATAGGTAAATCATTTACGGTTTATTCAGATCACAAACCTTTGGAAAATATGAATCTGAAATCTAGGACCGATGAAGAGTTAGGTGATTTAACATATTATTTATCGCAATATGAATTTGAAATAAAATATAATCCAGGAAAGAAGAATTTAGAAGCAGATTGTCTAAGCAGGAATCCAGTATTAGAATCGAGTGAAAATGCAGATGAACAATTAAAAGTTGTAAATTTGGTTAAATTAGAAGATATTTTAAGAGATCAGAATAAAAATGAAAGAATTCAACAGAAAAAAAACAAATGGATTGAAAAAAACAATGTCTATTTTAAAAAGGTCAAGAAAAAAGAAAAAATAATTCTTTCAGAACCGTTTAGCATCGAAATCATAAAAGACATACATGAAAACCTATGCCATATTGGAATTGGACAAATGCAAAAAACTATTAGTCCACATTACACAGCCAAAAATTTGACAAAAAACATAAAAACAATTTGTAGAAATTGTGAAATTTGTATTAAAAATAAATCAAGAGGACAAAAGAAATTTGGATTTATGTCTCATCTAGGCCCGGCCACAAAGCCTTTTGAAATAATATCTTTAGACACAATTGGAGGTTTAGGAGGTTCAAGATCAACAAAAAAATATCTACATCTCTTAGTGGATCACTTTACAAGATACGCATTTATTTTAACCTCGAAAACTCAGAATGCAAATGATTTTATAAAACTAGTCATGAAAATAACAGAAACCGAGGATATTGGTATGCTTCTCACCGACCAATACCCAGGAATAAACTCGAAAGAATTCAAGGAATTCTTAAATGACAAGCAGATCCCAATAATCTTCACTGCAGTAAATGCACCATTCTCAAATGGCCTAAATGAAAGGCTGAATCAAACATTGGTGAACAAAATCAGATGCAAAATAAATGAAAAAGGGAAAAGAAGAGCATGGACCACAATAGCTCAAGAATGTGTTAATAAATATAATAATACTAATCACTCAGTCACTGACTTTTCCCCAAGTTATCTTTTATATGGTACAGATGTAAATATTTTACCCAACGAATTAAAACAAGGAAAATCTAATAATGACTGGATTAGAGACAGGCAAATAGCGCTTGAAAATACAATAAAATCACATAATTACAATAAAACATTATTTGACAAAAATAGAATGGGCTGCGAATTCAACGTAGGAGACATGGTGTATGTGGAAAATGGAAACAAGCTAAACAGAAAAAAATTGGATGAACTAAAAATTGGACCTTATAAAATTATTGAAAAATTTTCTAACTCAATATACAGAATTGATACAGGTCACAAAAAAATAAAATCAAACCTTTATCATATCACTAAACTTATACCAGTCCCTTCACTACAAGAAGATGATCCGGAGGACGAGTGAAAATTTTACTATGAATTTTCATCCCCAAGGGGGGAGATGTAATAAAATAACTAGGTACCTACCCATACATTTTATTAAGTACCTACAAATAGTACCTACATAAAACAGTTCTACCAACAGATGTCGCATGCGTCACTCAGAAGAAAACAAAAGACTTCCGATAATATTATTAACTGTCAGAATCATATAGATATAAAAATTATTGTAAAGATTAATTAAGAATAAACTTTTATTGTCGTTTCTTTAATTACAAAGCAACACATTGTTTATTTTATTATTATACACCCACTTTACATATTATTTACACTTAATTTTCAAAAGGAAAATATTACCACGTTATATGTATAAATGTGAAACTAAAACTACAGTAACTATTACTATATAATTGTCCCAAAATTAGTTTAGTATTAAACTAATAGCAATATTTAAGACAAGTATACGAGTCTGTAGTTTAAAATTAGAAAAAAACTTCTGACAGTAGTTTAAGCATATGAATGTTTTCAAATCATTTAAAAATTGGATGAAATATATAACTCATCCTTCGAATAGGAATCGTTGAATACAAAATTTCAGAATGAAGTGATTCTAATGAATTTTTACAATCGATTTATTCAAGGAATGACGAATGACTCGATTATTTTTATTCTTTCTGTCCCATCGCTAAGCGTTACATTCCCCTAAGCAAAATTAAAGGAAAAAGCTGTTGAACGAAGGTACACAGTAGGTATTCTACAATGAAAATATTATTTTATAATCTTATATTACGCTTTGAAAGAATAAAATTATTATTTCTGTCTTCATTTTTCCATTAAAGGAATATTAAACGTCTCGTCGGAAGTAATATATAAAAAATATACAAAATGAAATTTCTTCTAAAAATAAACATTTAAGAAGATTTTATTGATATTTTAACGTAGATGAAGAAGATGTTGGACGGTAAAAAGGATGTTTGGTTATTTACAGAGCTTAATAACGTCTTTATCTATGTTGAGATATGAATATAACCTTGATAACGACCCCTTTGTGGGGATAATATCCAGGATTTGTATAAGAAATTTGAACACACACAAAATATTGTTTACGTAGGGAGTCTTGAGGTATAGAGATGGCGGATGGAATATACTGTGACCCTATAATATAAAAAAAAAATAGCTACAATAGTTTGGTGAAATTGGTATGTGATTCCTGAAAAATAGGATAGTTCATTTCTCAATCCTTTGAGCGAACAATAATGGGAACACCTTGAAGGTGTCCTGGAAATGAAGAAGACTTGTTGCGTATATATGTAACTAACTAACCATCACGCCATGCCACCCTGTGTTTGCAAATATTCTTCGCCACTTCCACATTCATGCATCACCTCATACATACACGTCGATTATTTTGACTCCTGTCCCGGCCACTGTCAAATATTTGACATACCCAAAGTGACTTGACTCGTGTCAAGTTTTTTTTCGGTCTTCCTCTGCTTCTTTTTCCACCTCAATTTGTTTAAACGTTATTTCCGCACTCATACGTTCCACATGTCCAAACCATCTCAACACATCTTTCTTAATTTTATCGATAGTGCTTATCTCAACATTGTAGCCTTGTTGTGTGTATATATAATATATAATTTTGTCTAGCCTTCAACTTATGATGTCGGTAACGACGGAACCCGGTCACTGGTCAAATTTATGTAAAAAAAATAAGTAAAAATGACTAACCACAAAGTAAATACTTTAAATATTAATAAAATTGCGAATATTTCATGGAAAAAGGGAGTTTAGGGAAGGATTTTTTTCGGATATAATTATTCGAATAAGGAAGTTTTCGTCGGATAAGCCGAGATTCACATGACCGGGCGTACTGCCGAGTGTAGAAGTACAGATTCCCCGGGTGGGCGGGCCCACTAGACCGTGCTAGGTATAATGACATTTATAGATCGACCGCGAGCTAATCAACTCGGGGAGTACACGAAGCGACATGTGTTTTCTATCCGGTATCAAATTCGGCAGAGATTACGCGGCTGATTGAAATAGAGGAAAAAATACCAAATATTCCTGATTACAAATTAAACCGTGTTTATTTTGCAGATACGCGGCATTTAGTAGTTATAATACAAGCGCTAAAACATTTGAAATTTCCGCAGTTTATTCTCCATTTCTGCTATAAATAGTTCTACAAAATGTATAAAAAGACTAATACACAATTCAATACGTCTTTTCATATTTCAGGGATATCATTTTAACTGTGTTCAGAGCGCCTTTCAGCTGATTCGTTAAATTTTATAAATACTCGTGAGTATTTTTTTCGGGACATGTTATGTATTGTTTCATACACTAGCGGACGAACTTTCCGCTAAAAATGTTATATATTAACATTTTTAGAGACACTCAAAATGTTGTCATGCATTAACATCATCTAACTAGATTTATTAGCTTATAGAATTCACGATACATGCATGTTATATGTTTGTAGATAAAAGGACGTCCCCGCAATTCAACCAGTTAATTCACGTCAGTCCTGTGTGGGTCGATCGCGCGTCCGTAGACAAAATACAAATCACAGGGAATTAATATGTGTGGCAGTAAGTAATTGTGTCCTGGCGACCAGAGAACGTGGACAAAATGTGCGAGTTTAAAGTCGCGCGCTTGAGGTAACATAAACTCTCAAGAGCATAGATCACTGCCACCATTAAATGTTATTGATTTAGGACTGGGAAATATAAACCCGGGATCCCGGCGGTTTCCTGATCCGGAAAGTCTCGAGATTAGAATCCACTAATCCCGGGATTTTAAGGATTTCTCATACTCGTAGTGAGAGGTTCGATACTTTAAATAAACGGAATAAACAATACAGGTTAGAGTCGTGATTCAAAATTTATTTGGATATCACATTTAATCATTCTAAAATTCTACGTATTCATTGAAAAAGGTCGATTATGGAAAAGCACTAAAGGTACAAAAAGGTACAAGAGAGGATAAAATGATGGAATTTTTTACCCACCACACTAGTTTTCATATAATTTATTTTTAAAAAACGTTAGTTTTATAAATAAAAAAATTGTCAATAAATCCGCATTTGTCAATTTAAAATTGATTATTTTAAAAATTAAACTCTTAAATAATACCACTTATTGAGTTTTATTTCATTTCACACGACTAGTTTCAAAAAACACAGATGTTTATATCAACGGGTGATTACAAAACTAACAAGCAAAAAAAATACTTAGGTATATTTTAGGTTTCCAATTATTTTATGTAGATTATATTATCTTACGTGTTCACAGCCAATATCTAGATAACTTAAAAAAAAAACCTGTTTTATTTTGATAAGTTGGTATAACAAACACACGTTTGACAAAATGAAAATACAGAACAAAGAAAAATATGATAAAAAAAATATATACATAGAACACAAGCTTCCGTAAAATGTGGGGCAAGCGGATTAAAATTGTACGGAACGACCCTATTTTAATATACGTACAGTTTAACGGGAGAGTTATTAAAACCGCGAGGGTTATCTCCGTGACTGTTACCTTGCCCGAAGCATTAATACCGGCATTAGTGGCGCAGGATTCGGGTAGATTGTCCCGTTTAATTCAGGTGAGACGTAATATTATGTACATTAACCGAAACCTCGATTATTAATCAAATGACGTAGTGAGCCGTATATCAAACAAACGGAAATTTCAATCACGCAGAGTGGAAATACGAGCCCGTGAAATAGGTTGGTGCCGAACAACCGCCGATTGAATGAGTGAGTGGCGATTTTGTTTCAAATGTACATTTTACATTTGATGGATTTTATCGATCGCTGGCTAAAATTCTATTCAAATTTTGAGTGTGTCCAAATACTTGTTCACAAAATCTGGATTATCTCCAATCACAGGAGTTATTTTCATTTTATTTTTTGACATCTCATCAAAGATGAAGAAGAATATGGAAGTATGAAGATGGACGGTAGTCAGCCTCGTAAATGCTCAGACTTCCATATTCTTCTTCATCTTTAATGAATGTCAAAAAATAATATAAAATTATATTGGTTTCGTATCCAACATTTTGAGTGTGTCCAAATACTTGTTCACAAATCTGAATTATCTCCAATTATAGGAGTTATTATTCATATAAATTTTTTGACATCTCAACATAGATGAAGAAGAATATGGATGTATTCCCATACAAACGTATTCAACCCATAAGAATATATTAATCTATGATGAGACGTCAAAAAATGGTTTCGTATCATTCTTTTTAAATAAAGTCGTACATAATAATAATTAGAATAATCACTCCAAAAAACGTGGGCCATCAAAGGACATTTGTGTTGTTATCAATATAATTAAAATTAAAAAATGTCGCTCACTTTTCAGAAGTCCACTGGAATTTCATTTAAAAAAAGAATTTAAAAAATACTGGAATTTCATGTATATTTTAAAATTTATTTAAAAAAAGGAGAAACCTTAGAACTGCTACGTATGCATGCTAATTTATTAATGGCATAATTAACTCTCGGTGAGGTTCCTGTTCATACTATTTCGTGCTGGTAAAATAAATAGGGGAGGAAAATGGCTAATCTCCAAGTATAATTTCTGAAATTGAACCCGGAAAATGCTGGTCTAAGTCTAAATAATAAATTAATTTTATCAACGGAAGAAAAGCCAGTGATTATTCGTATAACGTACAAAGCGGCGGTAGTGCTACTACGGTGAAACTTATCACACGGTCGTGAATAGTGAGTGGAGGATTACTTCATTACTGCGTGTTGTTCCTTGAAGCCGTATTCACCACTTGTTTTACCGAAAATAATTTACATCCATAATTGTGTACACAAACAGAAATGTTTATAAATCTGTTTTGATATTTGATTTCCAGGCTGTACGCAAATTTTCATGCAAAAGAGAATAAGGACTACTTCGCACGTTCATCGTCTTGACGTACGACAGAAATGCCTGACTGCTTGAATTTATCACCAGAATGGCTACAGTAGTTGCGAATACCGTCCATTACTTCAACACCACTCTAAATGATAAGGTGGATATTTACAGAGCAAAGGTCAGACTTCTCAGACATCTAGACACTAACGATATGTTATATCTAAAATAAAAAAGTCGTTTGATAAAGTAATTTAAAAACTGGAGTATTTTATGACACCTAAGTGAATTAAAAACTTCTCAATAAAATTATAGCGGAAGTAAAAATATTATCAAATATTACTCGTACTCATATACTCGTATGTTACGTTTGTTTTTTAAAATGATTTCACAGTTCGACAAACTTATCCGTATCTTGTTGCTATTTTTATACAAAAATAATGATAAATATATTTTTTTCAATATTAAACAAAAAGTATTTCTTATTTATGCTGAAAACATATATTTCAAAATAATATTTTAATTGGGTAAATCACAGATGCTTGAAAATACAAATTAAGTTGTGACAGTCAAAATCAAGCCTAGAAACGCTAGGAATGTATGAATTCCAAATGTCGAAAAATATGACAATATTTTTTTACACGAATGTATTGCGCCATTAATTAAATTTCTGACCCTTCCGCTATACGTTTATCGAAGCATAAGTGAGTTTGATTAATATGTACATATGATTGATTAATATGTTATTTTCGATAGTTAAACACTTCGAGCAATTGAATTGTATTATAATATTCTATCTATATTACATCTTTTCATGGCCTATACAGTTGTAAAAAAAATGAGGTCGTGTTTTAAATAAAATAAAACACAATAAATTGTGTTTTCATAAAATTAACTCTATGATACAATATATTGAAAAACAATTGGCTGTTTTAATTTCGGTTTTAAGTCATCTGTCATAAAGGTGAAATATATGAAAACGATACTTGGTAAAATCATAAATTAATGTTTAAGGGTATTAAACACATAATTCCGTGAGGAAAAAGCGTCGCTTAACTTATTTTTTTAGCATTTCTATATTTAAAAAAATAAAATGCACGTGCACTGAATCTCTAAAAGGCCCTCAACAAAATACGCAAAACGTTCATATCCGTTAGTCTCCGAGCGTACTCGTATGCTACAGGTCGGTTTGCAGTGATACGCTTTGGGATTGAGGGCTTTTGATATGCTAATAGAGGCTCAAACACGAGAGCAGGAACGTTGAGATTCTCGCCAAAAGACCTCACCACATTTTTTTATTAAAATAAATTGGGGTAATTCTTTTCCTCGGGGGACTCGTACACGTTAGTTTTTACAAACTATGTAAGGGTATGTAATCCCGAGTGCTCTAGCCATTGGTGTTATTCCCTAATTTCCTAGTTTATATTCCTGCTCTGTGGACTGATCACCTTCCGTTACATCAATTTGCTATCAATTTAACAATCTTGCAACCTTGGTCCTTTATAAAGGATAAATTAAATTTATCCTTCCTGTTTCCAACAAAGATTAAAATTAACACATGTTATAAGCTATAAGAAACAAAAATTCACCTAATAATCTATAAACCTTGGTACATAAATAAGCAAGGTAAATAATAAATGCAGCTCCCATACAAAAAAAAACTACGGTCCTTAGCGCTAGGTATCCATTCATTGTGTTTATGTACATACCCAACATCGTTTGTTCCATTGCTCTCTAGGTAACAGCCAGTTTTGACAAACTTTGCAGCGTGAGAGTCCATATCAGTGCTACAAAACCATGTTCGGGAAGTATGCACCGTATTATTTAATGATTTGGCATTAACTTTGTGGATAAATATGATGAAATATAAAAATAAAACACTTGTATATGACCGTTACTACGTTATTTACGTTAATTTGCTTCAGAACATCTGTAGTTCTCAAAACTAGTCGTGTTTACATTGATAAACTCAAAAGTGGTCTCATACAAAAGTTTTATTTTTAAATTCAAAGTATGCAATGATTTAAGAGGCTGATATTGCTGTGCAATAGTAGTCTGTTGGGAAGTCTGGGGCTTTAGTATAAGATCTGGGAATGTGGTGGGAGCTTTCGTTGATTTGAGAAGCGTGTTCGAAGGTGATGTAGAATGTTCGGAGAGTTCCAATGGGATACATGTTATATAAATCCTACCAAAAGAATCCCATTCCTAGATTAGTATTTGGAGCGTTGGATTGATCATTTGAACTTCATGTTATTGAACACCGCGTCGACCCAATGCGATGCCTTATGCACCACTGAGAATAAAGGTAATTTAACAAAAGGTTAATAAAAGTAAACATATTTTCTTATTTTTATGATTTACGCTCAAACAAATCTTTGTTTTCGCTTTTCCATAAAAGAAAGCAAATAAACAGCTGACGGATTGTAAACAATTGTTTTATCAGATAATAAAAATAAACCGTGTTAATGAAATATTTGCCTAACAAAGTATGCTGGCCCAATTCCTGGAGTGCAAAAATAACAAAATCACTTATTTTGCGACGTACGTCATCGATCGATACGTCATAGCCATAACTCTCGTCGACAACCTATGCACTTTTGTAGTCGTTATTCTACAATGGGCAGAATTTGCAACAAGCGCGCTAGTTCAGTGCTATCTTATTGTCAATCATAACTCCATTGGAGCATAAGGCACTGCATCGCATAGACGTATTATCTTAACCGTTAATCACACGAAGGCAAGGTGATCAGTCGTGCGTCATAGGTCCTTGTCAAAGGTGACATTAAATAAATATTAGAGTGAAAAATCATAGTATACTGTTTTAACCCCTAGTGAAAATTGAACCCGAGATATATAGCAAGGTAATCAACAGCGTTAACCATTGCGCTATGGAAGATGACGTCAAAATATAAAAAAAGTTTTATTGGTAGTCGATTTCGAGGTTTACGCTCAGCAAAGCTTTCGGAAAAGCTCTCGATACATCTAAGTTATGTTTTAAAGAAAAATTGAAATCATTATAAAAAATTTAGATTTCATGGTTCGTGGTACTCGTTCAAACTCTATGCCAGAGGCTCTGCGTTCAATCTCCATTCTACCACAACTCGGTTCCTATTTTAAGCACAAACCGCTCAACACCCTCTTTATCATTCATCGTTCACTTTGTGTAATACCACATTGAAGCGGTATTACACAAAGTGAACGATGAATGATAAGAAGAGTGTTATATTACCCCACCACAAAGTTAACAATGCTTTTAATATACAAAATACAAACCGCTTAGACTTCCCCAAAGTAGTATTTAATTAAAATATGTTAAAACAATAATAGTACTTTTTTTTAATGTATTCACCAACCCTATAATCCACCCATGTTATACAACGTACACATAAAAAATAAAAACCGAACTAAAGGAAAATAACAGAACGTGCGAGAAGTAGAAATGGCAAAAAGTGAAATAGATTGACATTAGGAATTTACACGTGGCCCATTTCAGTTAAGTGCTTCGTTTGCCGGTAAAAAAAATCAAGGAGAGCGTAGTGAAGTCAATAATACTACCCTTCCCCGACGGGTTTTCCCACTAAGGAAGATTGTCCGATCCCTTCCAGGGGGGAGGTAATCGTTACAGGATTACGTGTGGCCGTGAGGCGACCTGTATCCGTCCTCCGGGAGCGCTAAGGGCAGAGGGAAGACACAACTGGGTCATTCTACTTCCATCAAATAGGGTTGCCATATTTTTTTATTATTATTTGAAGGGATGGAAAGAGTAACAAAGATATAGAAAGGAGAGTGAATGGTGGTCTGAATCAGTTATAGCAAATAAAAGCCTAACAGCCAAAGTTAGACTGGAAGAACACAATGGAGTCTTAATACTAACACCGATGTATGGTAAAGTAAAACTGACAGTACAGTTAGAGTCTTGGTACAATCTACTCTTGGCACAATGTACTTTTGGCACAATGTACTTTTGGTACTTGGTCCCAATGTATGAAAGCACTGAGTTGGCAAAATAAGGATGAAAGTAGACAGAATGCGGTCAAAATGCGATCTCTTAGACGAATGTGCGGCAAAACTTAATTGGCTTAATTTTTATTAATGTAACTATTTTTGTTAATGTAATTTAATGTGTATTATTGTTAATGTAACTAATTTTATTATTTACTTTTTAAATGTAAAGCTGTACAATTCCCGAACAAAAAAAACAACAACAAAAAAAAACAAAACAAAAAAAATGTATGATAGATGTTTGAATGGGAATGCAATGCTGTAGTTAACATTATCGATAAATTAAATAAGGCCTATTGAGATGGACGTGTGGAACGAACGAATGGGGAAAGCATAATAAAAGGAATTTATGAGAGGAATGTAGTTGAAAATAGGAGCACAAGAAGACCGAGGAAAACTTAGCATGATCAGGTTTGTCTAATACTTGAAATAGGCCAGGCTAGGAGTCGGAATAAACGGCGGGTATGTATGAGGAGATGCATGAATGTGAAAGGGGCCATGAATGTTTGCAAAGACAGAGTGGTGTGGCGTTCAATTTTTTCTGCCAGCCCTTGCAGGGAGGCGGCGCACAGTGCGTTATTTTGGCAATCTAGGGGTACTTTATTATTACGCTTAAAATATACCGGTTTTAGTAGGTTTTTGGATACTATCACTTATAAAATACATGATTGAGTGAACATTTTGTATTTATCTTATAGTATTTCTAGAAAGATATGATAAAATGGGTATTAAAACAACTTTCATGCTTTATGAAAAGAGGTCACAGTTAAATGTGTTTGTATTTACACTTAAATGTTTTGGCAGATAGTAATATTATTTTAATATTTGTTGTAGATGCATATATGCATAAAACGTCATCATCAATGTTTGTAAAAGAAAGGTATATGAGGCCAGGAATTATTTGAAAATGGAGAATATTCAAGTTATGTTTTATTCAGAATCACTATTATTTAAATATTCTTCTGATTCATTAAACTCATATTTTAAGTTCTGTTTGAATAGATAAACATGATCACATGGCATCGGATACTTTACCGTCTATCATACAAAATTCATCGTAAGCTTCACGTGCATTTTTATTTCATTCACAAGTATTTTTGTTGGAGAAAGTGTCTAATTTTTTTCTTTCATCAACTTCTGTAGTTATTGTGTTCACCGTTTCTTTAATAAAAACCAATTAAATGGGGTGCCAATATCTAGTCGACAATGGTGTACGATTTTGCCAAATATATTTTTTGTTGTGTTTAACAGTTCCACTATAAGTATACATATTTGTATTGACATCATAGTAATACTAAACAATTTTTCGTCTGTATGATAGTCTTCTGAAAATTTTGTCGGTACCTATTTTGTCGGCACCATGACAGACCCACTTTAAAATTTTATTTTAACTAATGTTTTTCGAGTAACAAAGAGTTTCAAGCCCTTCTTCTTGAACCTTGGATAATCGCGCCCCAGTATGATCGTTAAGTGACTAAAGCGTAATTTCAGCTGAAATTTCGTTGATGGTGATTGCTGGAGAATTTCACAGATTCTTTCGCTTAGTAAGGTGGATATTGATTCCTATTTATATCTATCATTTGTTGCCTTATGATATCATACTGATGGGTTTTTAGATTATTTTATAGGTAGTGCTTAATCCGCAGATAATTCGGCTTATTTTTTATTGAAATATTTTTTTATTGTAAGGAAAGCAGAAGCTAACACTCTGATGAAGGCGGCTGAATCTCTTTTTCCAGTTTTTCTCAGTTTGATTACTGTGGCCAAGGACAACTCTTGTTGGGTTGTTAATTTAACATGATTTTGTATTTTTCGTTTTTTGACCTTCGATACACACGATTCAAAAACCTTTCAAGGCCTACAAGGCTTACAAATTGAGCTACTTTTCAAAATACTTGACAGAACTTGAGTAAAAATATTAGAAAACATAAGATTTCCTTCAATAATCTATAAAGAATTTAAACTCAAGAATTGTTTTCGAGATCTACCCGATTTATTCCACTTTTGCCCAATTTTTTGACAAACACTTCTGATTTTTGTTTTAAAACTAGTCAAAATCTTAAATAACACTAAAAGCATATTAAATTGCTCCAAAATATATGCAATTATGGCTTCAACTCTCACGCGTTTCGAATCTACGACCCATATGTCAAAAATAGCCTGACGAGAAATTTACGTAGTCATTCTGAAATTGAGAAAAAAATGTATGGGTAAGGCAAGTTAAGCAAAAAGTTATTATATATGCTAATAAGAATATAAGTTAAGCTTTTATAAAAATACTGTCATAGTACGGTATTTTAGGGTATGGCATACTAAAAGCCTACTTATAATTGGAATAAACCAATTATAATTTATATTTACGAGCTATAAGTTCAACAAGACTTTGCAGGCTAATGAAATAATATTTACTCAAATAAAAACACGTACAGTATACCTTGATAAATTAATACTATAAAAATATAAACAAATATTGCACATACATAACACAAATTTATAATATGATGACTCAAGCGACTGATGCGCATTCGTTTAAAACCGCTCACCCCCAACGGCGCGCTGAAGCTCGGGTTTCCGATACGATTATGTATTTTTCGGAATGACTTAATTTAAAAATAATTAAACAGTTTTGTAAAATGGTTTGTTTTCTATTGGAATAAAATATTTTTTTCAAAATATAAGCCATCGAAAAAAATAATAAAGTTCCGCTAGATTGCCAATATAACGCACCGTGCGGCGTGTAGGTTGAGTAGTAACTTGGTTTAAAAAATTGACAACTTAGGTAAATACATACTTTGGAATGAAATAGTCCTGCGATTCGCAATGTATGAAATAGTATATAAATCGAGACATTTCGGCGTGGAATGGTCTTCCACCAATGGTTAGAAATAGTGAGAGTGAGATGATCTTTAGAAAAAGACTAAAAACACATTTGTTTGCTAAATCATTTCCACCATAATATTTTCCCCAATTCATTCACAGTGAAGCGCCCTTGAGGTATTATTTTACGAAAATGGCGCTTTATAAGTTATCCAAATTTATTTTTAAATTTATTATTATTATTTTCTGGCCGTTCGAGACACACTGCCGATAAGTGACATGTCGCTACATATAGGTACGAATGACAACCCTGTACATAATAGACGCACAATCAAGCTCGACCCCGACCGTTTTCCGACGTTATCATGTATTTAATAACGATTCCTTTATATACTACGTACTAAGCAGAGGGAGAGACGCTTGCCTTTAAATTAATAATGACAGTATAAATATGTCAGAATTTTTTCAGGAATTTTTCAAAAATTTTAATTTTGTTTTTTTTTTCATGAGTTGTTTGCCATTAATCAGGATATGGAATGTAGAGTGACAAGCGAAAAAATCTGCTTTTGACTCTTATCTGTCTCAAATATTGTAAATGGCAGTGGTCGGCAAACTTATTAGCCAATGAGCCAAATATATTTCAAAAAATAAAAATAAAAAACAAATATGCATATAACAACGATTTAAAAAAATCTTGAGAGCTAAATCTGTTTGCAATTCTAGAGCACCTTTGTTAAATTTTTAGATCTTTGTAAAATTACGGGTACGCCCAATAAAATTTTACTACTACTACTACTACTACTACTACTACTACCATCACGCCGTTTCCCCGCAGGGGTAGGCAGAGAGGATGGAACGCCACACTCTTCTGTCCTGACATACACTCCTTGCCTCCTTCACATCCATACATCTAGTCATACATGCCCTCCGATAACGCAGACTTTTGACACCGCCAGATTTTAGGTTCTGGTTGATCTGATCGTGCCAAGTCTTTTTCGGTCGTCCACGATCTGTTTTCCCTCTCACATTCGCCACATATATTTTCTTAGTCATTCTCTCGCTATCCATTCGCTCCACATGTCCATACCACCATAATAAAATTTTATTTCACACTTAATAAGGATTTTATTCATGGATAAAAATCTCTTGAAAGTAAGGTATCTTATCCATAAGAACACTACTAAGAAAAATAGTAAAGGTGTTCTTTTTTTACTTCACGTCTGAATTTTTCTTCAATAGGCATGCGAATTTCAGATCGACTTAAGTTAGTTAAGTAGGGAATTTTTGGGTGATAGGTAGATACCCCAGACGAACAAAATAAAAGCTTTAAAAGATACCAAACGTTTTACTTAAGAATCAAAAATGATAATATAATATATTACTTTTTAACATCTCATCTAAGATGAAGAATAATATGGAAGTCTGGGCATTTACGGGGCTGACGACCGTCATAGGCTGGTTTAAGTGATCACTTTACACACGTGTAACATTCACCAATTCTCACCAATAGATGTCTCTAGTGAAGTTCTAGTGATTCAAGAACAAGGTTTCTAAATTGGTTCATATATATATAGAACTTCCAAGAATTTGAGTAGTGTGGTGGTCAATAATGGGTAGAATTGGTAAATGTTACACGTGTGTAAAGTGATCACTTAAACCAGCCTATGACGGTCGTCAGCCCCGTAAATGCCCAGACTTTCATATTATTCTTCATCTTTGATGAGATGTTGAAAAATAATATGAAAATAACTCCTGTAATTGGAGCTAATCCAGATTTTGTGAACAAGTATTTGGACACACAAAATGTTGTCAATAATATAATATTATGAAATATTTAATCGAGTTAACCTGGATCGTTTTACTTGCTACGAAGTGTCCCCCGTGACTTTTGATACGAAACGTAGACACATTACAAAACATCGATTTCGCTCTTAATAGAATATTGACAGATTCTGGAAAGGGTTCGACCAAGAAATATTTCTCGTCTGAAGCTGTCGTACTAGGTGATTTACAGAGATTGGGGTTATATTAATTTCTCATCCCTTTCGACTTACCTACCTCTATTAATTCATGTGACGAAGACACAATAAAGGGAGTCTTGTACGTATCGAAAATTAAGAAAAAATAACGTGACCGAATTGAACTACATGTTTGATTTAATTGTGTTTAGGAAACATACAGTAAAAATATAGTTTAATTTTAAAAGTCATAACAAATATACACGATGTACTAATATTACAGGTAAAAATTAGTAGCAAAAACATAATACGTAAGATCAATTTATGGCGTGAACTTGTGAGAAAAAGTTCACAATATAAAGGTATCGAGTTTGCATTATATTAAAAGGCTTCCCGCCGCATTCCCAGAACTGAGAAGCATCGAGGCTTCCTGACAGACCTTCTATTGCGAAGCAATTTTCGTTTTGTTTTATGAACATAGTTGCAAAATTTATTAAAAACGTGGAACAAAATTGTGTCCCGCTCTTGCTGTGAATATACATTTAAAAGCTTTCAATGTCCCTGTCACTGCCAATCTGAGTTTGAAGTACAAAATTATAAGAATAAGAACATTCCGATTAAGAAAAGATTACATAATGGTAGACAGATTTCGGAAAACTAAATCGCTACGATGGGCCATTATGATATGAAATCAGGTGCCTTCGACGCAAAAAAAAAGTAATTGGAGTCGTATAAACGAATGAATACCAGGGAATGAATATCAGTTTGAGGCTATGCTTTACACATAATAGATTTGCTGTTATAAGATGCCTACAATTTACTTATAAATACAAATTCCTAAGACGCAAAACAAAGATGTGAAAATAGACACCGGTAACAGGTAACTAAATGTTACCAAAAATAAATCGGATATCAATTATTTGTGTTATTCGCATTTTAATATAATTATTCTGAACAGGTGTTCTCCGAAAATGGATCGCGTAAATTGGTTAGCATTTTAATTTGCATGAGAAACAAATTACGTCGTTGACATTCATGAACCAAGTAGCGTGAATTATATGCATACAAAATACTGTTTAGATATTTAACCAGCGTGAATTTACGCGTTCAAAGCGAGAGAAACGCAGTTGTTAGTATCTGCAGTACGAAATAATTGTTTATCGAGATGTGAAGAGATAAGATTCGCAATTCTTTTACTGTGTAAACTGAACAGCAATGAAGTGTTAATTTATATATTGTTTATTTTATTTTAAGCAATATCAAAGTAGTTAGTTAATAAAACAAATTGAGTCCATTTTTTTATTGCTAGCTGTACCCTGCAGGCGTTATTGGTGTTCAGTCACTTTAAAATGGAAAAGAATGAAATTAGACAACACACAATATAATGTGTTCAATTTCACAATATTAAAAAATCTATGAAACAACTACTTTCTGATTTTTATCTGCATCCAATGGTGCATAGGGCACTGCATCAAATTGACGCAATGTTCATTTGATCGTGAAACAAATATTAGATGAAAAAACCGTATATAGGGAAACAGTTTATATTTGTACATATTATTATTACGAAAAGTAAAACGGTGACATAAATTTTGTCGAGAATAACGTGAGTAAAAAGATTTCAAGTTTTGGGAAACTAATATGAATATCAGACAACGTGTTACTTTTTTTAATAAATAATTATATAAAAGGATTTTGTACGAGTATAATGAAAGAGATGCGTACTCGTAGAAACTAAACGAAACAATTAATTACATCGACAAGATTGTTACAAACGAACGTTTCATACAATATAGAGCAACCATCTTGAGCAATACATTTTAGGGATGAAGGTAGAAACAAATGACAGACAATTTAAATTTAAATACATCCTTTCGATTTCTCTTTCGAGTCTGGGAACAAAGAAGATAGCGGTGAAATATTGCGAGATTTACAAAACGGTGAACCAATTCCGTTCAGATTAAAGTAGGATTTCGAGATAGGATATTAAATCGGATTTCGTTTGATCGATTTAAAAAATGAAGCGATTAATAGATGGAAATTGTTAACTTAACGATTAAATTGTGAACAGTAAAGTATGCACCTCCGCTACAATTATATCGAAGTTATTTCAAATCAAAATAAAACGCGATAAAACAATGTAATACAATCGGTAATTTAAATAACGCGAATTAGTGATACGAACGCGTAATACCAACTTATGGCTTTTGAAAGTTATTAAGAATACGAAATAATTGGTTCCGTCTGTAATCAATTTTAAAAATCAATATTAAATCAATAAGGCCTTGCTATATGGCCTATTTGAAGTGTCATTATTTCATAAAAATTATCCCACAAATTGTATCAATAAATAATAAATAATATTATTATATGGTTGAAAACAGGACTAGTTGTACTGTTATAGGTAAATCTTCTAAACAGTAAAATCTTGACTATCAATACTAATTGGGGATGAAGGTAGTCAGGATGAGGAAAATCCTTATAGTAATACTTATTCATAAAAATATATATAATTTACAAGGAAAGACAACTACATTCAGTATTAATCATTTATATTAGTTTAGATTAACATATACCTTCATAGCTACCAATTCATAGCTTTTTATATTTTTGTTAATTTCTGCTTCAAGCTAGCTTTTTTAAGCTGCCAAAAAGCGAATACTTCACTAAAATTTATGTATACATGATTAAAGCCCTTTTCAATTTAAACCAGTGTATTACTATTTTGAAATGTGGAATTTTACGTATTTGTTACGGTATCACTTGTCAAACACTAATTTGTCCATATTTTGACGTTTCCTACATCAGAAATGGTTTTGATGATTGTTTTCGAATACAATTTAGAAACAGTGGTTAAAAATAAGAGGTGATATAAAATATTATTAGAATTTATTTCCAATATAATATTTCGTTAAGTATTTTTGTTAAATTCGTCACATCAAGTTTTTTTACTCAGGTTTTAAATTGAGTATGTATTCCTTAATGAAATAAAACGAATCAGAATTGACAACACTCTATTCACAGGTGTATGATACACGCAAAATGTAACCTATAAAATCGGAAGGTGGGGCAATGTTACCAGTAATAATTAATTATCATTGTGAATGAGCACCTATCCGAAACTTATTAATTCTGGGTTAATCTAGAATATTACATAATTTAATCTAGGAGGCGTATAGTTCCGGCTACTTAAAGGCTACTCACAGGGCACATTGTCATCATTCGAGTAATGGAGATTATGTATCTGAGGGCAAATGTGGTGACTTATAATGGCAACTTTATAATGGCAAGTTCCTTGCTCACAATTATGTTACATGGATGAAATTAATATATCGGACAGCCCTCATAAGCGGTCACCAAAATCATTAAAAAGGCAGACATTTAAAAAAAAAATCTTCACGAAAGTTACGTTAGAAGCAGTAAGGTTTGCTGTTCCATGTAGCAATCACTTAAGCCCCTTGGCAAGGGTAGAAGTGAAGAGTATAAAGTGTAATATATTGATCTAGACTCTGGAGAACTTACCTTGTTTGTTGAAATCAATTGTGTTGAAGAAATCTGGAACAATAAAAATAAAGCGTCAAAATACACCCAAATATATAGTGCAAATCTTCAACAAATATTATTTTCACATGTTCTGTATATTAAAAGAATTGTTTACTTTGTGGTATGGTAATATAACACTCTCCTTATCATTCATCGTTCACTTTGTATAATACCACTTTAAAAACTATAATAAAGTTTTAAAGTGGCACTACACAAAGTGAACGATGAATAATAAGGAGAGTGTAATATATTATTTTTATAAATCTCATCAAAGATGAAGAAGAATATGGAAGTCTAGGCATTTACGGGGCTGACGACCGTCATAGGCTGGTTTGAGTGATCACTTTACACACGTGTAACATTAACCAAATTCTACCCATTATTGACAACCACACTACTCAAATTCTTGGAAGTTCTATATACATGAACCAATTTAGAAACCTTGCTCTTAAATAACTTCAAGAGTGTAATATTGTTCTATTACAAAAAGGATATCAACATGGCATTTATGAAATTGACATCTGAGACAATTTTTCAATTCTGAATAAACGCAACAAAAAAAAAAACAATTAAAAAATGTGTTGTAATTTATTTTAAAACATATTACTTCCCGATGAGTAATTTCTATTTCTCATTTAAGGGTTAAGGTTAACAAGACTGAAACACAAATAAGAAAGTAAAAGAGATTTTTTTTTTAAATTAAACAAAAGTAACACAGGACAAAATGTAAAATATAAAACAATAAACGGAAAATCACTTACAAAATTACTTAAATTACTTTTAAGCCAAATAATTAAGGTAAATAGATAGGTAGAATATTCGATTAAATCAAAAGATTGGCAAATAGCGAAGTTCAAGTATAAATAATTGTCTTTATTCATTCCAACTTCAAGCTTGATTAAAGGGAATTACTCAGATATTTGATTTCTGGCTTCCAAATTATAGGCGATCAAAGCCGACGATATTTCAAATCGATTTCGCAGAATCAAATAAATTTAATTCAAAAGTTTGAAAATTATTGTGATGAGCTGAATCGTTAGATAAAGCCAATTTTGTATTGATCTTAATATTTTACCCTTGACTGATTTTTAGACATTTATTAAGATTCGAACGCTGGAAAGGTTGAGTAGAGATCACGACCTGTGGGACAATCTTAAAATGATAAAAAGATGATAGAGGGAGCGTGACAGGGATAGGATGAAAGCAGGAAGCACTGGACAGGAAGACATAGAAGGTCTTTGAAGGAGGCCTATTTCCAGAAGCGAATGAATGCGGACTGAAGAGAAGAAGAAAAAGAATAATACATCTTTGTAATGGCATTATCTGTGGATTAATTACACGCTTGGCCTAAAAAATAGCCAAGCGCCTAAATCAGTGATTCTCAAACTTATTTCGTCTATCGCCTACTTTGAAAATCAATTATTTTTCACCGCCTCCCATTGTTTATAATTTTACTACATCTTAAAAACCACAATGACATTCATAACTTTAATACTAAACGACCCTTTTTTACCATTGGGAGCAATTAAAACGCAATTTTATAACATTAAGAGTATCTTTTATTCAAATTAAAACAAAACATAATCAATTTTAATTTTAAAATTAAGCTAATGTGAAGGATGAATCTGATGATTTTTAACAATTATGTTAACATCAGGTTCAATTTACTCAAAAACAGCCCCTTACCGCCCTCCTTTAGGCCACCAGCGCTTAAAAGGGGGCGATATTGCCCACTTTGAGAAAGACTGGCCTAAATGAAGGTTAAAAGAGAATAGGTACTTATTTGATGATTCGATCTAAGAAGAGGGAAATCTAAGTGACGTCGAAAACTTGATTAATCTAAATGAACCAATTTAAAACGATTACTTAAGGAGGAGTATCCACCTCCGAATTAAAGAGCACTTTAAGTAATCAACATGGACAGTAATTTACTACCGAGATAAAAGCATTAGTGGTCAAATTAGTTGGGGTTGATATGTCGGTGATGCGTGCTTAATCGTGCCATAAAACGTAATATGTAATGAGAATACACGTAAATGAATGTTACGTGTTATCACGAAAATTAACTGAATCACCAATCAGGTAAATCGATTTAACATAGCTTGGAAATAAAATAAAAATGCTAGCAATATGATTTTGTGATCGAAATACATGATGAAGTTTAATATTCAAAATATCAAAACTGACCCTAAATGATTCCTTATGCATGGAATGAATTCTATTTTTTCTTAAGTATTTATGTAATACAACAATAAAGGGTTTCGTGGCTTTAAAGGTACTAATAAGAAGATTTTATACTGAAAGAATTTACGATAAAATCAAAATTGATTTGTGTCGGGTTGTGGTACCGTGGGTAGTGTCGCGGACTCTTAAGTCAGAGTTTCTCGGATCGAACCCACCCTAACACAATTTGACACCTATTTCTAATAATGAGCCGCTTAAGCTCACAGAAATAGTATGAAATTGAAATATTTGTGGAAATGATAAAAACACATATATATATTTTTTTATATTAAAAAATATATATATTTTTAAAAAATATTTTTAGTATTAAATTTATTTGTTCTTCAAAGAGGTGGGAAGATCGAAGAAAAAAAAGGACATCACGAAGAAATAGTATTAAAAAACGTTAAGAAAATATATTATTTCCAGAAGAAAATAATTGCCTAGAAACCACAAAAAGATTTAACGAAGTTTAGAAAGTGTTTGAGAATTTCAGACACGAGTTCGGATACAGGAAGAGTTCTTTCCTTGATTTGTAACTTAATTATGTTTAATAATTAGAGAATATAAGACAAAGTATCATTTAAAGAGGCTGTGTCAGATGAGATTTCGTTCCATGCATTGTGATTTATGAGATGATGATGGTGAGAAGAATATTTCGTTTTAGGTAGGTTTTTCTAACCGTTACGTCATCGGTCAATCACTCATTTCTCCATATTTAAATTGATTGTTCTTCTCATCCAAAACTGTTTAATTATTGTTTTTAATGTGTGTGTGTGTGTGTATGTATACATTAAAACTACAGACGCTTCTGTAGTTGTGAAAACGATAAATAAATACAGAACAGTTTATAACCATTTCATAAAAGAAAATGATTTTTCATTTTGAGATAAAATCATGTGTGAATCAAACGATTCACTCGTTTTATAATACCCATCATATTAAATAACCCCTCCCACACAGTTATAAAAAGTTTTGTACATACGGGAGTTTAGTTACGTTTTCATGCCAGAATTCTGGATTATCTACATACATAATATATAAATAAAAATGCGAATGTTTAAAAATGCGTTTGTTATCATAAATTTTCTTTTCAATTAATTTAAATTTATAAAATAATCTTAAGTTTATATTCTAAATTCACCGATTGCTTTGAAATTTCAACGCGACATTGCATATGAATACACGCGATATTTTTGACATTAAACACGAAAAAAAAACATATTTGACATGTTGTGATTTAATTGTTGATTTAAAAAATATGCTTTTGCTCCACAAGCACTGTGTAATTTAACATATCGCCCACTCCTTTCAAGAACGTCATAAATAAAAAAACTTGATTTTTCAGGAGAGTGATTTTAAAGTTTAAAAATATAATACAATGTATGAAAAATAAATATCAAACCACTTATTGAACTTTTTACTGTGCAACAGATCTTTTTATGTATAACCTGAAGGTTTTTTCTCCATTTGAAAAATATTTAGTATATTTAAAAAAATAATTAAACAATACCTTTTCTTCAAAATGCATAAACAACACTTTCTTGCCTGTAGCGGGTAAATGTTAAGTTAAAAATATGCCTCTTTTGCCGGGATATAGTACATTTTCTGGGCATTCCGAAAACATGCACAACTGAAAATTGACGAATTTTTATTTATGACGTTCTTGAAAGGAGTGAGCGATATGAGAAATGTGTGCTTTCTATTTTCTTTATTTTCCAATTAATCAGACTGATCCACAGCAACGCGAGTAGGGCAAGTATTAAAATAAAATAAGGACATGGACAACAGCTTATTTGATATACCTTTTTCGGTCATACAAATTCCAATAAAAACGGGGCAAGACCTACAGCCGGGAAAACATCTCGTAAAAAGGCCGAGAAACACAATTAGTAGTATGTGTGTGAGGTTTTATTGTGTGTCTTTGCCGTGTTAACGACATGTAAATCAATAAAAAGTCAGTATAAAAAAAACGTAATTCCGTTTATAATACATATAAAAGGGGTAAGGGCCATTAAAGGACACTTACGATACGTACTAAGCAAACGTAAACAAAAACAAAAAATAATATCAACTTAAAAAAATCAAATCACACAAAATAAACAAATATATTTTTTTAATTTGAGTTTTATTTGTTTGATGCCAGTAAAATGATGCGGAATGCATCGAAACACATTTCATAATAGATTTCAAGAAATATTGATAATTACCAAGTAAAACTTAAATTAAAAACGTATAGATTTTACCACAAAGTGACTGCCGAAACGATTAATGTAATGAAAAAAAAGAACTGGGTGGCACCTAACCATAGCAACAACACTGCCAAAAATGAAGTTTTCAGTGGTAAGATAACATCTCGACGATCTAATAACATTAATTGACTATTCGTCAGGTAACGGACAAAAATATGTGATGATACTCTCCAAAAAACACAATGTGTAAAATCATCACTGAAAGTTATACAAGTAAGTTGTACAACCAGCTTCCATTATCCATAGTCATTACATAACGTAACTAAGGATAAAAGAACTATTCTAACTAACTAACCAACACGCCGCTTCCCCGCAGGGGTAGGCACAGAGAATAGAATGCCACACCCCTCTTTGCAAACATTCTTCGCCTCTTCCACGTTCAGGCATCTCCTCATTCAGAACTATTCAAGATTGGATAATCGAGGTGGGCAGATCTGAAATAGATCGAGTAATTCGGCAATACCTTATTTGGATTGCATGATATAAAAAAATACTTTTCATCTATAATTTTATAAATAATAACTTATTGCAAAATATGCCGTTGGAACGGGGAAACCCAGACAGGGCACATTATTATTCTTCATCTTCTTCTTTTTCTAGATCCTAAGGATCTGTTTGCGCCTCCGCTTGTAGCTCTTGGGATGTTGACTCCCAGCTGTCTTTCCACCTTTTTGGAGGTTTGCCTGGGGGTCTGCATCCTTCAGGGAATCCTTGAAGGGCGATACGTGGAAGTCTGTCATCTGACATTCTGTTTACATGATCGGCACTTTATTGTAAATTTTAATTATACCTTTGGTAAATAAATAAATAAAATCTACGTTATTACACATGATTTCGATTTTATTCTAATCATTATAGAAAGGGCACCAGTATTAAAAGATTAACTAAATAAAAGAAGTAGGTCAATTAGAAGATCAGTTAATGTCATTAATTTCGCCGAGCGTTATCTGAGACATTATTCGTGTTCATTGGAAAAATATCTTACAATTCCGTTCATAAAATAGAAGATTGAGAGATAACAAAAATATAACTATCTCGCCGCTCCCCCACAGGGTAGAGAGAGAGAATAGAAGGCCACATTAATATATCTTTGAAAACAATATTCACCTCTTCCACATTCACGAATCTCCTCATATATGTATATACGCCGATTGTTCCTGCTCCTGACCTGACCACGATCAAGTATTAGACTTACTTTATCATGCCAAGTTTTCTTCTGTATTCTTCTGCATCTATTATTAAACACAATCGCATCATTAATTTGTTTTACATCAACGCGTGGTAGGGTACAAGTACAAGTACAAGTACAAGTACAAGGTACAAGGTAGTAACATAATAAGATGTTAAGGCCCAGTATTATTAAAATTATGTCGAAATGCGATCCCTCAGACGAATGTGTGGCAAAACGATGTTTGATAGATGTTCGAATGATGAAATAAGGAAAGAATGTAAGGCTGAGATAAGCATTATCGATAAAATTAAGAAAGGTGTGTTGAGATGGTTTGGACATGTGGAGCGTATGAGTGAAGAAAGAACGGTTAAACAAATTTATGAGGCGAATGTAGTTGGAAAAAGAAGCAGAGGACGACCGAGGGAAATTTGGCGCAGTCAGGTATGTCAAATACTTGAAAGCGGCCGGGTCAGGAGTCGTATAATCGTCGGGTATGTATGAGGAGATGCATGAATGTAGAAGAGGCAAAGAATGTTTGCAAAGACAGAGTAGTGTGGCGTTCGATTCTCTCTGCCTACCCCTGCGGGGAAGCGGCGTGATGGTTAGTTAGTTAGTTAGTTTTATTATTAAAATTAAGAAAATTAAGTCGCAACTTAATTTTCTCTACATCCAGGTACGTAAAACGTACCTAATATATTTTTTTTCTTAAAACACCGATTTTACATAGAAAAAAAAGATTTTCTTCGAAATAAATTTATGGTTTTAAAAAGAAAAGAGTCATTAAAAGGTTATGAGTTATAAAAATTATGAATATATTTTTATAAAACAAACAAAAAATATCCAATATACATTATTTTAAAAAAATTGGACGTGGGAAGACGTATTATCCCTATGGCGGTCGCCCGGTGAACGAATTCTGTCTTGCGTTGTTTTCCCTTAATCATGAAAATAAAATAAAAATCTTCTTGTAAAGGAACTGAATTTTCAGCACCGGAATCAGGACTGCGCAATGCCCGTCATATTGATCACATAATATGAAGTTATTATTATTTTTATTCCTCGGCGATGGCTGATTTTCGCTGCCTTTTCCTCCATTAGCTCTCTTCTTTCACTGCTGGGAGGAACATTAATTGTGCGGTTTCCCTCGAGACGGACCGCTTCCCCGCGGCGAGTGCTCTGTAGCCGTAACGCGTTACGCTCTCGCCGGCTAACAATATATCCCGATAAATAAATAAAAGCGTTCGGCCGGTGCTAAGCGGAAACATACTGCCGAAAAGAAAATAAACGCGTAAATCGCTGCCGAATTACCTTAATCCAATTCTATAAATGAGTAAACAATCGATCGGTTCGTTTTTTTAAACATTCAATGTAAATATTTCATCTACATATAAATTTTATCCATACATTTACATTTTACAAGTAAACTTTTCTCGGAGCATTTTTTTCGACATCTCTATATAAATGAAGAAACATATCGCTCACTCCTTTCAACAACATAATATGTTGTCGAAAGGAGCGATTATTTTATAAAAAAAATCTGTTTCCAGGAGCAAGTTTAAAAATATAATAAAACGTTTTAAAAATAAATATCAAGCCACTTATTGAACTTTTTACTGTGCAACAGATATTTTTAGGTAAAACCTGAATGTTTTTTCTCTAAATACCCTTTCTTCCAAATGCAAAAACAATACTTTCTGCCCTGTAGCAGGTAAATATTATGTTAAAAATATGTCGCTTTTGCTGGGATATACTTCATTTTCTGGGCATTCCGAAAACACGACTGAAAATTTGACAACCACACTACTCAAACTTTTGGAACTCATACATATATAATTAATCTCATGACACAGTACATGCGACTACAAAGCCATCTATGTTGGATTGAGAAAGCTTTTACTAAGCAGAGATCCTTAAATTTGGATTTATGCAAGATTCGGACACCGGATTATTTTTACATTCTGGGAAAGAAATCACGTCGGAAAACATGATTTTCAATTTAATGCAGCTTATAATTTGACCAGTTATTTTTGTTTAAAACATTTTGAATGTGTCCAAATACTTGTTTACAAATCTAGGTCTCTAAATCTCCACTTAGAGATAATTTTTTTTCAATCAAAAATTACTAGTCATCATTGCTTTATTCACAATTAAATTTAAAGAAGTAAAAATAAATGTCATTTACTTACCATCGCAATGCAGCCTATAAATCCACACCAAAATAGATCTTTCGCAAAAGAGTATCTAAATAGTGGATACTAGACATGGGGAATCGAAAAAAAACTAATTAAATAACAACTTCTTTAAAAAGAAGTCGTTACCTAAATCGGTTTTAGGATTCGATCATTCAAAACTAATCAAGCCAATCGGTGAAACAATGGTCGCGTTTTGCATATTTCTAGCTCCTAATACATAATTTACTCGTAATATCAAAAACTTAAGCTGAATAGAAATATAAAACGATAAAATAAAATATAAATATAAATATAAATAAAATATAAAAGTTACGAATAGCATCCCAATCGGGTAACCGAAAAAGTAGCATATACCAATTAATCATTTCTCTAATGTATACACAATTATTCATAGTTGATTGGAAGATATATGTCCGAATACGTCCGCTGATTGTGAAAAATATGTTATTTTTTTCTATACTTGTATTTATGAATATTTTTAGATTTGTTTATTGTTTTTTTGTTAATTTTAATAAAAGATACTCTTACGCGTATGAATGAAGGCATTTGAGTTTCGTGTTATAACCACAATATTTAAGATATGTGTAAGACAATCTTCCTTACTCGTGGGTGACTCGAATAAAGAGAGAATAATAATTTCCGGCATGACTAAGGATTCAATACTTATTTAGACATGGAAAATCAATCGTAACAAAAGCACACCATTTCGAGAAACTGCTTGGCTACGACAGACGCTGGATAATTGCTTGTATTTGTAGTGCTACTTAAAACGAAGATAAAGATGTACATAACATGCGAAGGAATTATTTTTTATTAGACAGATCAGGGGTCGGCAGACCGCGACTCGCGAGCAGCATCGAGCTCAGCCTCAGAAGAGCATGATATACTTTAAGAAATTACGAAAGAAATTTAGCCTAGACTGCAAACATAATAAGATATGCAGGTTACTTATCAATTGTAGCAAAGCGTTTAAAGCAATGCAAGGTCATCGTTATAACGAGAAAACACTTTTTAAAAAATCTAAAAATTATTTTTACTAGCGTTGTTTTTTTTAATGAATAACCCGCAAAGCCTCTACTTTTACAGGCTTGTCTGCAGGTAGGATAGTTAGTAAGGATAGGGAAGGTAAATGTGAAAAATACATCACGAACACCCTGACCAATTGGAAACAAATCTTTCTTGAATTTATTTATTAATTAGCGAGAATTGAACCCGCGACGCCAGTATTGTATCCAAGTCGTGTGGTAAGACATGATGAAATTGTAAAAGAAAAACACTTGTTTTATTATAACTTATAAGCTATATTTAGACCTGAAAATGGAAGCATAGCTTCTGAAACTAGTCGATATAATAAAATAAACTCGAGTGGTAAAAAAAAATGTTTTTCATTTACAATTTCACCACAAATTATACTGTTTTAAGTAGCTTGTGACTCAATTCAATTGAACTCAATTAACAGTGGTAAATTAAAGTTTAAAATAAAATAAAAAATAATATTTCAATATTAAAATTGCTAGAGCTGTAGTGAAAATTTAGGTTGTGGCTCAATGAAATTATTGAGAAAATAACAATTATAATATATAATATAATACATAATAGTAATTATATTTGGCTTTTGTTATTACAAAGTTTGGCGATCGCTGAGCTATGCGGACAATAATTCCACTAGACATTTTATACTGACTGTTACTAGTGTTGATGATAGCAGACATCGTTATGAGTTAGGTATTTGTAAAGTTTTAGTGATACCATTTTCTGCACCTACCATGCCTAGTGTATATATAGTCTTGCCATTCGTTCGTCCAGACACATCGGAAAATGTCATCGTTATCAACGGTGGTGTCCTGACGCCACATCAAGTGTCACAGATATTTAGTCGAAAAAGAGTGAATTTATTTTTCACGTGAGTTATGAAAGAAAATATTCAACATTGTAAAAAAACGAGGTCCTAAAGGTTCTTGAAAATACAGAAAAGTGAATTTTTCCCTCCCGTCATGGGCGGTTTGGTTTTGGAAATATATGGGATTTTTTTATTGAATTGGGATATTTTAAATTTATTGCCTTTATAAAATCGTCCTTTACGCAGGGAAGTGATAATTTTGAAAATATATACTTATCATGCAAACTTTTTATGCAAAATTCTCATACTGTTTCAGCGTCTGAGCGTTTCTGAGAGTCTCAGTCTAATAAGCGTCAATGATAAGAAATATAAGATATAAAAAAAAAAAAACAATATCTTTGTTTTAAACAACTTTTTTGTACTATTATCCTAATCGGTTTCGACAAGCGCCTTGTCTTCTGCAAGGAAGACCGAAATATAATTGATAACTAAGTAAATTTAATCCGCTAACTCACCCATGAATTCTGTTTTAAGTTTAATAAGTGTCCATCCCTGAAGACAACAAGGCGCTTGTCAAAACCGGTTGGAATAAAAGTGTCAGAAAAAAGTGGTTAAAAATAAAGATTGTCTTTTTTTACTTAACTTTTTTTTAAATAATACTCTTTTTGAAATGTCATTTTGAGAGTATGAGCCCAAAAAGAACCTCTCCTCCACGACAACCATTAATTAATGAATAAGTACTTAATTAAGATTCATTCAATATTCAAAATTCACAATCTCTTGATCACAACATAAAGATGTCACGTAGAAAAAGATCGAGTCACATTTATTCTGAGACGCTGTCTAATAAGCGTCAATTGTGTATATAAAGTACAAAGAGCCGTCACATCTAAAGGAAAAGGTAAGAAAATATTACGAGAAGATTCTAAATTGTCTATTTTTTGACGCTGTATAACTGATGGAAACATTAATCATTTTAAACAATTTAAACAGAAACATTTTCAGTGAAAATGATTCGGAATAAATTCTATATGTATGTACGTCTGAGGGCAATAATATACGCCATAAAAACAAGTTTATCGTCCGCTGATAGGCATTTATTTGGTATAACTGATTTCAGTGCACCATTCACTCTGTTTCCAGCATTCACTCTCCTTTCATCAATCATTCCATCCCTAGAGAGTATACTTCCTAAATAAACAAAATAATTTACCTGTTCCAATATTTCCCGATTGACCTACATTCATCTCATTTAAAAACTATGATTTTGGATTTGTCGACATTCATCAGCAAAAAAACCACTTTCCTTGCACCCATTATACGCTTTTGTCACCGGCGTCTGAATTTTTTTTCTGCTATCGGCAAGGAGCATAGCATTGTCGGCATACAAAAGATAGTAAAATCAATCATTCTAGCACCAATATTCAAAACATTCAGTTCTCTAATGCAATTATTCATGTATAGATTAAACAGCCAGGGTGACAATAAACATCCCGGTTAAACACCTTTAGAGATGCCAAACCAAAATAAAAATGAAACATATTTACCTTTATGCATGCAGTGCTATCCTCGTATATACGCAATAAAAAATACATAAAAATATAAACCATAGTTTCCCTTTACAGTAAGATCTCTGGATGGGACGTTCTGTTTACAGCTAAAACGTTTTAATGTTTTTAGTTCGATTCGAAAGCTAACGGTTAACTTTCGGAACATAGAAATAATAATGAAGGATTGGAATATCAAATTTAATGGTACGAAATATAAAATAATAATCTCGAAAAACGAAAAAAGCATCCCGTTTCACGAATCAAAAGATACATTTACAAAATAATCATTATTAAAAAAGATCCTAAGCTTAACTTGGTGATCAAAGGCGTTTGAAGGTACTCGAGAAATATTATATTAAAGGTAATATTCCTCTCCTAAAACGTGATATTGAAATTAAAATTTAATTCAAAGGTATAAATATTTTTTATACAGATAATGAAAAGAAAAGAAACAATGGACTGGTAAATTCAAAGATGTAGATTGATATCATTGCCATTTAAAACAAATACAATTATTTGTAAAGATATTTTATTTCATTTTTAATTTTTATGTATCGAAATGTATTTATGTAGCGAAAGTGGGCGATGACCAAGAGAAATAGAGAAATATTAGAAGCGTTTTCATTGCATGTGTTGGAGGATGGAAAGAATTATCTAAATGGAAAGAGACAAGGTTTTAAAAAGAGTGAATGGAAAAAGAAATTAAAAAAATTAACAGAACACAGGACAGGGAACCAAGCCCGGAAATCGCGAAAAAAAAATTTAACACATTTTAATAGGAAAAAAATGTGTTAGCAACAATACTCCAGGAAATAAGAAATAAAATTAACCTATTTTCAATTTAGAAATGTATAAATTTCGCAGTCAATTTTGGGTTTCCCCAGTATTGTGTTTTTTTTATATTGTAAAAAGTAAAAAGGATTTTTTAGGGCCGTTTAAATGGCGGTACAGTATACAGAAGATTTATCAAATATAAAAAAAAATTGGCAGGAAGATACGTTTTATTCTATTATTTATAAGGAATTTTTCGAGATTCCTCTGGACCAAATACCTAACATTTCATTTTTATTTTATTTAAAAGACTCCATTAAAATATAATTTTGGCCATTTTCAGTTATTACTCCAAATGGAATTTAGCTCCACATAAAATACGTACATTTTCGTATGTTAAAATATAGTATTTATATCTATATACTTGCTGTACCCGGGCACGCGTTGCTGGGCTTAATGTAGTTAAAAGGAAAAGAAAGAAAAGAGAAACCACAATGTGTAATATGTTAAATTTCATAATGCTTGCGGGTATACAATATTTAAGCGAATTTAAGAAGCACGATGCTCGCCATAAGCACCACCAAATTATAATTTTCAACAGATGTCGCTGGTATTAAAAAAAAACATGTTCTTTACCTGTGACATCAAAACGCGCGTATTCAAATGCATCATTCAGTCAAAATTTTAATGAAATCGGTTGCGTACTTAAGGAGATTTTAGATTTTGAACAAATATATATACATATATATATATATATATATATATATATATATATATATATATATATATATATATATATATATATATATATATATATATATATATATATATATATATATATATATATATATATATATATATATATATATATATATATATATATATATATATATATATATATATATATATATATATATATATATATATATATATATATATATATATATATATATATATATATATATATATGTATATATACACGTACATAAGTCAAAGTTATGTATGTGTATGTATAAATAACTGTATGTATGTTATTATTTACTAAAATAAAAACTTACAAAAAACTATTGTGATCAATTTCCCCCTTCCCAAGACCCAATTCAACAATTTGATGTGTCCGTAGGGCGGCACTTTGTAATATCAGCGATCAGTCAAAACATTTTATGTATAAAAGTTGGACATGGTAAAAGTTTCCATTGTCCTTGAGGATGAAATTATTAGCCACACGAGGGTAGACCCCTTCTCTATAAACACTAAAGGGACAAGCTTTCAGCGAGACTGGAAGTCCCATACTTCACTCGGATTGGGTGTACTAAAAGCTTTCTGTCTGAAGTTTACCATATGATATTGTCAGAATACATATTTTATCGAGGCGAATATAAAAAAAAAAAAACATTTTAAAGATAATAAATCGCAGACGCGATTAAAGAGAATGAAAAATGTATTTCAAGAAAATTAAGTCCAAACATTATTCATAAATGGTATCAACTCATTACGAGTCGGAAATATCAATATCAATTTAGTTAGTCAGTTATTTGAAAGGGAAATTGAGATAGTTCTTTTTAGTTTCATACAAACACACTTGTTCTTTTATGTTGATATCTCATGATAGATACAAAGAATATGGAAATCTGAGTATTTTTACAGGGCTTGCGACCTGTTACAGGCTAGTTTAAGTGATCACTTTACATACGTGTAACATTCATCATTCTACACATGATTTACAACCACACTAAAAATTTTTTGCAACTTTTGGAAATTTGAGAAGTGTGGTTGTCAATAATGGGTAGAGTAGGGAATTTTACACTGTATAAAGTGATCACTTAAATTAGTCTATGACAGGTCGTAAGCCCTGTAAATGCCCAGACATCCATATTTTTCTTCATCTATTTTGAGATGTCAATGTAAAAATAACTCAAAAGATATGTGAACAAGGATTTGGACTCAAAATGTTGTGGCCATACTTGTTCATTTAATATAAAAAGGAAATTAAAAAAACGAGAGGTTAAAAATTATTGTTGTAGTAGTAGTAAAACCATTATCCGCACCCCAATGGTGCATAGGGCACTGCATCATATAAACACAGTGTTATCTTGATCGTTTACACATGAAGAAAAGGTGATCAACCATCCGATTCAGGTACCAGTACAGGGTAATATTGAATAAATATTACGGTGAAAAAATCACTTATATTTATTTCACCCCTCCTGGGAATCGAAACCGGGACCTCCAGAACGGTAGCCGAGCGTGCTGACCATTACACTACGGAGGCGGACGAAAATTGTTGTTTTTACAGAGTTATAATATTTTTAAGGGTTGTGACCTGAAATCCAGGATTCGATTTTCCACTTTAATCGTCTTGCATAATATCTACTATTTTATTTTTAATGAAAGGACTCGGTATTCGCACGTAATGATGTAACGCCTCGTTAATTTTCAGACACCGTAAGAGCTTTGGCTAGTTAACAGCGAAATGTCCATTAAAGCCATTACGTGCGATGATGTATGTAACATGTTAACACGGAACCTACAATAGTTTGCATGCAAAAGTACATTGAAGGGACCTGCAAGTTACACGATCTAGCTGACGTTTCAGAGTACCTGGATTAATCTTTACGTGCTGGTGAATTTTACACATGGTTTAACTTAATGTTACACATCTTTACACATTGCATCTAAGCCTTGAAACTCAGGGAAAAGCTTAATATTAATTTATTATTAGATTAAAACCAATATTTTTAGCTTTTCCACTTTTTTATTTGACCAGCGACCGGGTTTCGTCGTTACCGACATCATCAGACTGGTGATGTCGGGTGATGTCGGTAACGACGAAACCCGGTCGCTGGTCAAATAAAAAAGTGGAAAAGCTAAAAATATTGGTTTTAATCTAATAATAAATTAAAAATGCAATTCCATCACGAAGTGTCAGTGGATAATATAAAGCTTAATATTAAAATCTTTTGAAGAAAGAAAAAAGTGAACAAGTATTTGGACACACTCAAAATGTTGGGAATAATATAACCGATCAAATTATAAGCTGCATAAAAAAATTACAATCGTATTTTCAGGCGTCTCCCAGTATGTAAAAAGATCCGGGGTTCTCGGGTCTTGCATAGACATAAATAACAAGGGTCTCAGCTAATATATCTTTTATAGCTTTGTCAATCCAACCATAGATGGCTGTTGTGAACCCAATGATGAAGCGTTATGAGAATGATTATATATGTACGAGTTCCAAAAATATGAGTAGTATGGTTGTCAATCATGGGTAGAATGGTAAATGTTACACGTGTGTAAAGTGATTGTTTAACCAGCCGATGACAGGTCATAAGCCATGTTAATACCCAGACATCCATATTCTTCTTCATCTATATTGAGATGTCAAAATGTAAAGAAAACAGTCTCTAAAGTGAGTTAGGTTTTCACGGCAGTCAGGGTAAAAATATTCTCGCGAATTATTGTTATACGATACTGGACTGCATAAACAAATAATAAATTGAGAAACCTTTAGGCAATTGCATGTACACAAGGGTTTTATAAATTATCAATAGGTATTGCCTAGTATCTAAGGCCTGAAACATTTAAGAATTCACAATCGATTTTTTAAACTTAATATTCTAATACTAAAAATACTAATCTTGCAGCACTCGAACGTTCACATCTGAAACAATATGCTATAAATTAAGTTATTTCAAACATTCCTATGGTTTTTACGTTTAGATTATTTCAATTAACGTAATAATTTCTTTATTATTTTTGACGTCTCATCAAAGATGAAGAAAAATATGGAAGTCTGGGCATTTACGGGGCTGACAACCGTCATAGGCTGGTTTAAGTGATCACTTTACACACATGTAACATTCACCAATTCTACCCATTATTGACAACCACACTACTCAAATTCTTGGAAGTTCTGTATATATGAACCAATTTAGAAACCTTGTTCTTGAATCACTAGAACTTCACTAGAGACATCTATTGGTGAGATGTAAAGAAGCTTTTTACTAAGCATATTCTTTTTATTTTCTGGCGTTTCTCATGTGTGTGATTATAATCCAGGATTCGGATCTCACATACTAATATAGTTTTTGCTTAATAAAAAGCTTGTTTACATCTCACCATATTTTTCTTCATCTTTGATGAGACGTCAAAAATAATATGAAAATAACTCCTGTAATTGGAGATAATCCAGATTTTGTGAACAAGTATTTGGACACACTCAAAATGTTGTTAATAATTTCTTTCATATTGAACAAAAACTAATTTAATATATTGAATGGAGAAATAACTCACCATATCTTTCTAACAATCTATTAACGTAGTTCTTCGAAAGGCCCGAAAATTCCAGAAAAATATTAGGACGAAAAATTGAAAACAATTAGCATTTAAACGAGAAAAATAAAGTAACCTCGGCTTAATATTAAACAGCAGATGTTCGATATTCAGTAAAACAATATTCAACTTCAAACAATGTCTTGAAAAAACAGATCCAATATTGTTATACAAAATAAACTGCTTCAAAGATTTACGACGATGAAAACGTATTTATTCTACTGGAGAATAAAAAGAATTTAAGTGAAAATTCTTTCATAAATCTAAAATATATTATTCTGTTACATCACTTGATATTTTTTTATATTTTCCCTCTGACGCGAATTGAGTCCCTTTTACATGACTTAACATTTACGTATAAATTAAACCAAAATTTACTGACTTCAAAAAATTGGAGAACGCGTTCGGGCAGAAAGAGGAGAATCTCTCCTTGATACTCATGCTCATCCAATATAAACAGATTTATACGGCTTTGGTACAGAACATCCTTCTCCAGCACCATATCTCAAATATCGCTCACTCCTTTTAAGAACGTCATAAATCAAAAAAACGTAAATTTTCAGTTGTACATGTTTCCGGAATGCCCGGAAAATATACTATATCCCAGCAAAAGAGGCAAATTTTTAACTTAATATTTACCCGCTACAGGGCAGAAAATGTTGTTTTTGCATTTTGAAGAAGAGGTATTGTTCAATTATTTTTTTAAACATACTAAATATTTTTCAAATGCAGAAAAAACCTTCAGGTTTTACCTGAAAAGATGTGTTGTACAGTAAAAAGTTCAATAAGTGGCTTGATATTTATTTTTAATACATTGTGTTATATTTTCAAACTTTAAAAACGTTCTCCTGAAAAATCTAGTTTTTTGATTTATGACGTTCTTGAAAGGAGTGAGCGATATGTCTATCATGCTCTATTTTCTCGCTCATTGTCTTAATTTATGTGTTACATGTAAACGTAGCTTTTCTTTGCATTTATTTGCAATGTTTTCTTCGCTGTATATTTTTGTAAGACATTTCTTTGCATTTTTGACCATTTGGTCAAGATTTTTAATTTCTTTTCTGCTCCTTCCAACATTTTACATGGACTATCCTAGGCATGCAAAGTCATGAATTACCTAAAGTCGTCTAACATCTTGAACTCAAGACAATGAATTAAGATAAATATTTAATAAAAGAACCAAAATTTAGTTCCTACATATAATCTTTAAAACAAAATGACACATATTAGGTTTGGTTTCGTAAGCAGAGACGCGAGTCTGAACTATGAATAGCAGCTTGCTATTATTCAAATAGGAGAATAGAATAAACGTAAATCCTGACAGTAACATACGATGTTTAACAAAGCAGATCTCTCAGATGCATGCCCAACTTTGATATTGCATATAGAGATAATATTCCCCTCGAGCTAATTTAGACAATATTCACGGAGGCGGAAAATTGCCGTCAGAAGTGTTGAAAATTACACACGGAGGTTGGAAGCTCGAACAATTCAATGCCTGAATTAAACGACATTTAAGATGTCAGAAAAACAGAACTACATAACCTTTAAATCTGTGTTAGATTTTTTCTTGATGTGGAGTTCCTGTTTAACATTCCTTGATAACATAAATGATTCGGATCTGATGAAATAGGGTGGATTTGTGTTACTTTTGATATCTATAACTTCGCGAAATAAACTTAGATCGCTCAATATTAACGAATAGTTCCTGTGAGTACACGAGTAGTTCCTGTCAAAGTTCACAAGTGTCGTTACAGTTCCTAAGTACGAAAAGGGGGGCGAAGCAACAATGTTACGCGTTACAGGCAGTGGCGTGAGTTCCATATAGGCACATATGCTGTGCCCATTTTATTTCAGTGGAAAAGATATAGAAATCTTCAACAGCGAACGAAATCAACACCTAATTATGTATACCATATCTTTTAGAAATAATTAACCAACCCTTATAGAAGACAGTTTAAGATAAGGTAGTCAGTCGTCTTTGACATTTTTTTTATTTTATTATAATAACACTATTCTTTATACTTACTGCCTACTCTGATCAAAAACATTATGCCCGCTACTAGTTACAGACAGGGTATTAAATTCCAATTAATTTTAAAAACATTTAGGTAACACCGAAACTACGGAATTTGAAAGTGTAACAATAAACTGAAAGCGTTGTTTTCATTTTTGTTCTTCGTATAGTGTTATTTTGAACGTGAATTATTAACGTAGACACTGTCAAAAACGTAGACCGGGAATTATGACCGGGTCAAATGAGG
The DNA here is from genome assembly GCF_059751285.1 of Brachycentrus maculatus. Classification (NCBI taxonomy): domain Eukaryota; kingdom Metazoa; phylum Arthropoda; class Insecta; order Trichoptera; family Brachycentridae; genus Brachycentrus; species Brachycentrus maculatus. Next base: position 2,523,802 of record NW_028280760.1, on the reverse strand, counting down.
TAAGCACTATAGTAGGAAGAAAAAAAATGGGAAGCCTATATTTGTGCTTTATAATAATTTTTTGAAGATATCGACAATTTTCTTATTACCATTTACATTTATCGAATTTTTTTCAGTTGTGGCCAAACATTGTTACACATCGTGTAACATTGTTGCCTCGCTTCCCCTAAATCGGCACCCACTAGGAGATGCGCAATGAGGATGCGTATTATGGCTGTCACTTCCCATCTCGACCAATCAGCCCGCACCACATTACAACCTCCTGAGTGATGTTGTTCGCCTGGTACTTTGTTACTATTAACTACAGATGTCATAATTCAAAACGTTGTAAGAAACGTTTTACAGAAAAACAGAAAAGCATTGCGGAGCTGTCACATTGATAATATCCATAATTTTCAAATTGTACTTAATAAAATATATATATAACTTAATATATTTTTATTCGTTAGTTTTAATTTGTACCAGAAGATGAAAACAATTGTCGTTTTCGAAACTAGTCGTAAATAAAAATAAAACTCAATTAAGTGGATTATTCAAGTGTTTAATTTTTATTAAAATAATCATGTCATTCCACAAAGTTAATGCCGAATCAATAAATAATACAATAAAAAACATTAAAACATTAAACAGGAAAAATATGTTCAAACTAACTTTTAACGAAATTCATCTTGAAGTCATTTATTTTATTTTTATTTCCTATATTCAGATTTTGAATGTGTGGTATATTATATTTTTCAAATACTTCATAAGCTAACAAAGTTTTTTTCTTGGAACTATTTCGCATTAACATTACGCGTTTTTATGTAATATTTCTTGAAAACTTTCATCAAAGATTTTGCTAGATCTTTAAGTAGCCATCAGAATTGTCATATTAAAATCGCCTGAACAAGGTTCAATTACTGAAGAAGGATCGTCGCCGGCTCTTTAGATTTACTCTAAGTGAATGTGATTTATTTTGCACGTGGTCAGATATGCAATACCAGACTGTTATTTCAATCAAAATCAGTACAGGTCAAACAATTCTTTTTTACTTTTCTTATAATACTTGAAAATATTTATCGTTGCTGTGTTTTGATATGAGCAGTCACCATGCGGGCCCATGGACATCAACTTACGGATAATTTTGATTTATCATCTCGAGGTCGCTGCACTTGGCCCGTCACCATAAAGTTTACATACGACAATATACCATTTCCGATCATTAAGCTTTTGATTGATTTATTTCGCCACGAAGCACATTTTTGAGTGACATGGTCATCAAACACCCACCCCATCCATACTGATTTATTCGACCCACGAAAGCGTATTAAACCATAATGCATATATTTAATAAACAATTTAAGATAAACAACATAATTATAACGAGAAAAAAACTAAATTGATATTTTTTACATCTACACATAGATGAAGATGCATTTGGAAGTCTGGGCATTTACAGGGCATACGACCGTCATAGGCTTGTTTAAGTGATCACTTAATATGAAAAGCTTTTATTAAGCAAAGACTCTTTCTTTTTGTATGCAAGGTCCGAATTGTGTCAGGTTGTTATCCCGTGGTTAGTGTCGCGAACTCTTGAGTTAGGTTCTCGGTTCGAACCCACTCTTCAACAATTCGATACCTATTTTTAATAATGAGCCGCTTAGGCTCACAAATACCACGAAATCGATTTTTTTTTTGTAAATAATAAAAACAGGAATATTTACTTTAAAAAAAAAATCTTGAATTGAATTGTCATACTTAAACCCCGCCTGAAAACATGATTTTCTATTTTTATGTAGCTTATAATTTAACCAGTTATTTTATTTACAATATTTTAAGTGTGTCCAAATACTTGTGTATAAATCTGGATTATGTCCGGTTAGGAGTTATTTTTTAATTTTTTGACAAAATGACAAAAATATTTAAAATAACACTAAATTTTTAAAATAACTACTTGTGAACGTTTGGACCCAAAATGTTGTAAACTCAATTGACTCTGAAAAAGGGGTGTCTGTATATGAGCGTATATGTCGTGTACACTTCAACGGAAAATAATAAAATGAAGCCCTGACAGTGCAAAAAATAAAAACAAAAACAAAAAATAAGAAAAAACAAAAAGTTTTGAAATTATGGGCGTATCGCGAAATAATGCTAATGTGTATTATCGTTTTTCATAAACATTATTATTTTTTCAAAAATATAAGGTCAGCAATTTTAATACGAGTTTATTTTTCCCTATGGAGTCACTTATTTTATTTAGCTACAAACCTTCTTGCGTACTTATTTCAGGTTTTATAGTATCGTATTTCGTTTTATTAAAAAAAGAAATACGCGAGGATTATATTTTCCTCGTTTTACCGCGATTTTACCTTGAAAATTATTTTGTGTCCTTATTTAAAATTACATTGTATATGAAAATGTTGAAATAAAATATGTTTTATAAGTGTATTTTATTTCAACGAATACATTTTTAAACACGTACAGAATTCGTATTAAAAAACACATACTCTGGTGAAATTTTTTTTTTGGTTATGCTACTTCTACTAATGTTACTTTACAGGGCCTTCTTTAGGGCACTGTGACACTAAAAATTATCTAACATAAAAAAATTGTATGTTGTGTAAGCAGATATCAATGACGTGTCAGAGTCGTCAAAATTATTTATAATCAAGTTTCTTTTAATCAAGTTTTTGCTTTGATGTTCTTTATAAATATATATTTGCTTAGGTGTTTGTACTGTATATCAATATGGGCCTAAAGGGTGATAAAAAAACAATACTCCGTATATAATGGCTGCGTCTGTGTTAGTAATAATAGTAATAAATTTGGATAATTTACATAGCGCCATTTTCGTAAAATACTACCTCAAGGGCGCTCCGTTAAACAATACTATATTAGGTCCAACTGTGACGGAGTAAGGTCCACGTCGAATTACAGAAATATTAATTATAAATGGTTTAACGTGGTATGGACATGTGGAGCGAATGGACAACGAGAGAATGACTAAGAAAGTATATGTGGCGAATGTGAGAATAACGAGGACGGCCGAAAAAGACTTGTCACGGTCAGATCAATCAGAACCTAAAATCTGATGGTGTCAAAAGTGTACGCGATCGGAGAGCATGTATGACTAGATATATGGATGTGAAGAAAGCGAGGAGTGTACGTCAGGACAGAAGAGTGTGGCGTTCCATCCTTTCTGCCTTAGCCTGCGGGTAAACGGCGTGACGGTAGTAGTAGTAGTTGATTATGAATAAAACAAACAGATCGAATGGTAACACGTCTAAATTCATCTAATAACAATTTCAAACCCGTTTAGCACCTGTCAAATGTTTTGTTCCGTCTATATTTTTTAATAGGTTACGCGTAGATAAAAGATACATCCAAACTTTGGACAAACACATACACAGTACACGTATATATGTACAGTAGTAGTATACGATATTTGCGCTCAGGGAGCCATACGACACTCGACACAACTTGACGTCAATCTAAGCCACTCCATTCCAAACATGGCGTTAGCAGATGCTATCGAAATAAAAATACATCTCGAGTAATAAAAAAAGGCAGCACATAATTTGGCTAAATCAGTAACTAATTATAAAACTGGTCGGTAAAAAATGCTTTCATTCATTGAGTAATTACCAAAATAATAGCCGTTAAAAATGGTTATGAATTATGATAAATTCGTGATAAATTATCCAAAATGAGTATCATTATTACTTGCCGAAAACCAAGATCAAAAATGATTTAGTTACTTTATTATGTTAGGGTGTTTTCAAAATTATATTCGATAATTGGAATAGTACAAAACATATACGGATCAATTTTATATATATCGTATAATTGACACGTTTTTTCATATACGAGTTCTCGGCATCATCTATGATTGAGTTGAATATGTTCTATTTTATTTGTATTTTATTTATTGAAAAAGAGAAGTGAAGGATTAGGAATGAATGAGTCAAAATAAATTGGTCGAAGTTGTAAGTACAAAAGTGTGTTTTATTCTAAAAATTCTCATCGTATAACACTGGACAATGGCGGTCAGGCTCAAGAGCAAGGAGCAGAGGACGTCCACAGATGCGCTGGACTGAAGACCTTCAAAGGAATGCCAGATTGGAATGCAGGATAGGAATCACTGACGGAGTTTGAGGAAGACCAATACTGGGTGCAAAACGGTTCCTGAAGTGATAATTTGGACTGGCACTTGTACCACAGTGTAAGACTGATCACTACAACACTTTAAGACCAAGATAAGCTGCATTATTTTGGTATAGCGTCATCTATATTTTTAAACATTTGAGCGTAGAGGACAAAGGTAATAAATAAATCACAAAATAATAATATATAACAATAAATAGATCGTAAAATCAAAAAAATAACACACAATTTGCCCATCTCATTACCAGTAATAATTTGATTCTGCGTCAGCTTTTATTTACAATAACAAAAACGGATAGCTTAGGGGAAGATCATCGTACTTTGAATTGTTTACAAACAATTATTGTATTTAATTCATTGATACATACGCGATAATAGAGTGACGCAACTAACAAAGTTCAATCTCCTTTTTATACCCGTTCTGAGTGAATTACGTCGGTCGTTTGCATAATTTTATTATCGGTACATTACGAGTATATTGCGGCACAGCAAGAGAAAAACGCAAACTTTGTTTCAATTCGAGCAAATAATGTGTTCATGGAAATATTTCAATTATATTGAACGCATAGAAATCATAGGAAATTAACCCGTCAACATTGAAGATTTAGTATGAATTTATATCATTTTAATTTATGACATTTATTTGCAATAGGATGTTGTTTTAGAATAATTATTTTATTTCAAAAGTTGGATCAACAAATTCCACAAAGTATAATAATGAACTGCAGTAGGAACTCTTGACTTAATTCAACCAGTTTTCATAAAAACCCTTAGTTTTTTTCTACCCTATATTTTGATTGAGTAATATTACCCTTTTGTACAATATTTTTATTTATAAAAGTTTTATGGGAGTCTTGCTTTGATCGTATAAACATAAACAATCAATACAAATTGACGAAAATGTGGTAAGAAAATGAGTATTACAATTTAATAAATAAAAATATAACTTTGATAAATAAAATTTGAAAATGAAAGTCGGAGAAAATTATTTTGATAAATACAATTGTTCTTAGATGAAACAATTTTAATTAAAAAATAACCGCATAATCTGCAAACTTAAGAAAAGCAAGCAAGATATAATAAGGTTTGATACCTGGTAGGGAAATCCTTTTTAAATATACTTTAACGGTTTTTTTATGCACGTTAAATGAAGCTGTATAACCAAGTACAAACGTATGTATATTTATGAATTAAAGATTTAAACACGTAAAAATACACAACTATAATAATACACGTTTGGCCGTTTTTTGCATGCGTATGCTGTTGCAGGTACGATGGCATTTCAAACTTCCACTAGCAGTTAAAAACTGTGAGAGCGTAATTTTTAGGAATAAACTAAAAATCAAATTCGTTAACAAAATCATTTATTTTCTTTTCCCCCTTATTTTTTTTAAATATTTACATTGCAGTTTATAATCAAAGCACTCTGGAGTATTTTACGAAAATGACGATCTCTAAATTATGCAATAATTGCGAGTCAAGAATCTATGCCGATACATGATATTTAAAATCCAGCCTTTGAACATTATCCTGTGCACATAAATCGCACACGACATAAAAGTCGCATAAAACAGACAAAAAATTACCGCCGTACGAAAGAAGCGCGTAGTTACTGAACGCATAAACGACACCTATTTACCAAACTGTTAGAATGCGACAGGAAATTGCCAAAACAAAAATCAACAGGTATCCACCCTGAAAGGGGACACCGTGATTTATGGAAGCAATAAACCCCTTTGTCCACTACGTGAGTCTTAGCGGACTTGATACGGTTTCATTTGTATTCCGGCCGTTGCTTTGCACAAGATCTTTACACCCGAGCCAGGGTGTAACCGAAGGATCTTCCAGAGTTCACGCTACAACAAACGTTATTTTACCAAATGGTATATATATAACATATTAGGTACAACATTTTAAGTGTGCCCAAATACTTGTTCACAAATCTGGATTATTTCCAATTATAGGTTTTTTTATTATTTTTAAATATATATTTTTTGACATCTCAACACAGATGAAAAAGAATATAGAATCCAGGCATTCACGGGGCATATGACCGTTATAGACAGGTTTATTCACGTGTAACGTTCACGAATTCTACCCATGATTGACCACTACACTAAAGTTCTTGGAACTTCTATATATATATATATATATATATTGTTCAAATTCGAAACATAGTGGTTGAATCACTAGAATTTCACAGGAGACATCTATGGTGAGATGAAAGAAGCTTTTTTTATTGAGCAGAGACTCTTTCATGTGATTATAATCCAGGATTCGGACCTCACATCCAAACGTGTGACAATTTTTTAGTATACGGTACACATAAACTCAAATTTAAGGCTTACATAATGTTCAAATTCTAAAATTTTACACGTGATGCTCTATCGATACATAATATACGAAAATTAAAACGCGCTATGCGCCAAAGAACGTTTCTAAAAAGAATTTAATCGTCAACTGTTGATTAAATTGATTACCATTGTAAATACAAATCAAATAACTATTCAATTTAAGTACCAATTAAAAACATAATACGCAAACTACCAGTAATCTATTTCGACTAAGAATTATTATTATTTGCTATGCTAGTTGCTAATAGATGATGTTAGTATGTTATTCACAGATATGTAGATGCCGATAGCGCTTTGTTAAAAGCACATGTTTTAGCGTTTTCACAGTTTACGTATTTCTAAACTGAGTATTAACCGTAGATTTTAATTAATCTGCGTTAATGCTCACCACTCGAGCTGAGAGCCAACGAAATCCACAAACGAGATAAATCGGGAACACTTTGCTACATCACGAGCACAATGTCAAGTACTATCAAGTTTGTCTACATGACTCTCTGAGATTAGACGGTATTATTAATAAATCATAATACAGTAACCCCCCCTATAACGTTGAGATAAGTACCGCGTTATCGGAGCGAACGCTATAAGGTAAATGTTTTAAATTGTTTTTTTAATTATTGAATGACTCATTTTAGTCATTTCAGCTGGTTACAATGCAAAAAAGAAAACAATTAAAAACATTAACTCCCTATAAAGATCGTTCCAATAACGTGGTTCCTATGTCAACGTTATAGGAGGTTTACTGTACTACCATTCTATGCGGTGGTTATTTGACGACTTTCGGTATGTTTAGTTTATATTCAGATTTTGCAGAGGTTTTTAACAAGATTGGTGAGAAAATCATAGCAATAATTCTGAAATTCATAGAGTCAAGTAAGTTTTTTTGTGGTTTTAAACTCCCGAATATATAAAGAAAATATCTGTGCCTTCCATTTTCAGCATTCCGTAAACGTGTTAAAAAATTACCGGCTTAAAGTCCATTATAAGCAGTTTCTTGGTTCAAAGTATTCTACCCTCACTCATTTAAAATCATCATTTTCCCAACAATATTTTAAGTGTGTCCATATCTTTCGTCACAAATCGTGGTTTATCCACTGGAGTTATTTATATTCACATTTAATAATAGATAAAAAAGAATATGAAAGTTTGAGTATTAAAGTCAGCCTTAATGACAGATCGTAAGCCCTGAAAATACCCAGACATCCATATTCTTCTTCATCTGTGTTGAGATGTCAATCATCATTTTCCCTTTGAAAATTGCCTTCGTCCGGACTCATGTACTAAAAAAAATCGAAGGTAATGTATTTTTTCTCGAGATGAAATTCGTTTGCTTTAATGAAATTTTCAGACAATCAATAAAGTATCTACCTTAAACGCCCTTGAGGTAGTATTTCACGAAAATGGCGCTGTATAAATTATTATTATTCTACAAATATACCATAAAATGTTTATACCTTATTTATTCAATTGTTAAGGATACGTAAAAAATTAAAATTAAGATAATCTCATTATACATACGCAAAAAATACGTGTAAACACTATAGTTTCTTTTTAATATGATTGATCATTATTTATCTTTTTTTTCGATTTCATACCAAAATGGATGGAAAAAAAATGATACGAGACGAATAACGTTATCAAATGGTATAAGAAAGTTGCGTTTATTGAGATACAAGTATTTCGTTATATTAAAAGAATAATCGTTAGACATTTTTCCAGAATAACTCCGTAAATAAGAGATAAAAAAAAATCATGAGTGAGGGAAGAATGGTAAAACAAATTTATGAGGCGAATGTAGTTGGAAAAGGGAGCATTGGAAGACCGAGGAAAACTTGACATGATAGGAATAACGGTAAAAAAAAATTAGGCGAATGTAGATGGGCAAAGGAGCAGTCGAAGACCGAGGAAAACTTGAAATGATCAGGTAATTCAAATACTTGAAAGCGGTCGGATCAGAAGTCGAAATAATCGGCTGGTATGTATGAGGAGATGCATATGTGGAAGAAACAAATAGCGTTTGCAAAGAATGATTAGTGCGGCGTTCTATTTTCTCTGCCTACTCCTGCGGAGAAGCGGCGTGATGATTAGTTGGTTGAAAATAATTATGTTACCATTACGGATTATATAATTATATCGATGTTTTTAGAAAAGATTGTTTGTTAAACGATTAATAATGTAATAAATGAATGTTTACACCGACGATTAATGGTTTTTACGCCTGTTCGTAGAAAACTTTTTTAAATCTTACGAACGTCCGAATTGGCTTTAGTCTATTTGCAGACTTACGTTTTTATTATCTTTGTATTTAGCTCAATATATTGTTTGAAGATCTTGCTTCATATTTCATTTCTGCACGGTAGCATGACTGTAATTTCGTAATTTACGTAATATAGCGAAACTTCGACAATTTAAATTTAATTTTGCTATGCATCATATTCGTCAGGGAAAAAAAACGTTTACATTCGTTCGACACGTGTGAAGATGTTATATATTTCATTCTTGTTTGTCACGATCAGGTATGCCAAATACTTGAAAGTGGTCAGGTTAGGAGTCGTTACAATCGGCGGGTATGTATGAGGTATTTGTCCGCCTCCGTAGTGTAATGGTCAGCACGCTCGGCTACCGTTCTGGAGGTCCCGGGTTCGATTCCCAAGGGGGGTAAAATAAATATAAGTGATTTTTTCACTGTAATATTTATTCAATATTACCATGGACTGGTACCTGGAGCGGAGGGCTGATCACCTTTCCTTCATGTGTAAACGATCAAGATAACACTGCGTTTATATGACACAGTGCCCTATGCACCATTGGGGTGCGGATAAGGGTTTTATTATTATTATTATGTATGAGGAGATGCATGAACGTGGAAGAGGCGAAGAATGTTTGCAAAGACCGAGTGGTGTGGCGTTATATTCTCTCTGCCTACCCCTGCGGGGAAGCGGCGTGATGGTTAGTCAGTTTTTTTCTTGTTTGAAGATTGCTACGATTCTACTTTTTATTTATCCACATACTTTAATATATTTGTTATAGTAAGTAGACACTCAGCTATCGTTAATGTTCAAAGTTTTATGCGTGTATAAAAAATAGTTTAACAAAGCGAAAAACTTAAGAGCATAGTTATATATGGTAAACACAAAGTCGATAAAATATATGAAACATTGTAAGATACATAGTAAACATAGTAAAACGTAATTAGAAGTAGTGAGAAACATGACAGATACAAAGTAAATAGGAAAATAAAATTCTGTGACAACAACAAAATTTATTTTACAATGGAATAACAAAATCATGTTTTAAGGTAAACAGATATAATTATGTATTAAAATTCATAACAAATGGTTGGTTTTATTTATTAACTTCATAATACACATATTTCCAATTTTAAATAAAAAATATGTCCACATTGGGCTTTTCCGTGCCGAGGGCACATCTTACAATACTTGATTGATACTTGTTTTTTCTCTTTGTTTAGTATGCGAGAAATGTATGTTTCTCGTATTCAAATTTCGATTTTGATACGAAGGAAGTAATTCTCAATTCTCTGCCCGTGGAGTGTGTTTGCTATACCGGAAGCGAGGAAAAGTTGGGTGAAAATCCAAAAAAAATAAGAACTTAATAAGGAAAAATACCCTTTGAAAATGTATTTGCCTTAAATATTTGAGTCAGGTTATGCTTTTTTCTAAATTAATAAATCAAGAAGACTTTTTGGTGGGATACGATGTTCATATTATTAACATAAGTGATACGGGTTTCCAATTACACGAAACATTGGTCGGAATTAGCATTTTTACGCATATTATTTTATCCATTTGGCGACTAAAATTCAACATGTCGCAAACGTAATGCACAATACATTCACACAACGAGTAGATATGCCTACTTTGTATTTCTGAGTCGTTTCTATCACACTGGCAAGGTATATAGCCATATGGCGTGTGCCCAGCACGAGCCCATATAGAAACACGTACCAAAATACGCAGACGTAATTTAAAACAACAGTATAATGCGAACGAGAATGAGAAAAAAGTAACTCGTCAGAATGAACGAGTACTTTTCTGTTAATAGTTATCAGATCCAAATCCAAGTAACTTAAACACCGGGTATAAGTTCAAGTCTTATTTCAAAATAATATCAGAAATAGACGTGGGTCATTGATCGATCAGAGCATTATGACCCGTTTATTTATTTACATCAATACCGTGACCGGATCCTTATTTTTGATGAATTTGGATCACTAACGCTAATCCGATCATCGGTGTACTGAATAACAATTTTATCGATTCACTGGTTCTTACTATTATAATACAACTGTAAAAAAGGTCCTCACATTTAATTGATCCGGTCTTTATGAACGGATCACTATAGTGATGAACCACTGATGCGGATCTTCTGAACGAACGGATCTTAATAATCTCTAATCAAAAACTCTCCCGGAAGAAGCTAAACGAAACAAAATAAGAAAAAAAAACACGAGCATAGCAAATGTGTTTTACTTTCGTGGCAATTGGATGTGCGTCCATGGATGAAATCTTAATAACGTAAGTAGGCGAAAAAATAAATGCTAGGCCATCAGATATGACGCGTGCCTATAGATACTAGTTTATTTATTGATATCAAGATAATATTTACAAAAAATATATAATTTAAATTTTTTTTAATTAAAATTCCAATAACAGGCTTTCACTTAAAAATCTTTAAAAAATTGTCATGTACATACATAAGTATAACTATTTCTTGATCAAATAGTCAAATAGACATCAACATTTCTCTTAAACGTTTGAAAAGAAATATTATCGATGTCTATTTGATTAAACATTTTACTGCACATATCGCAGGCTTTATTTAAAAATGAATTTTGGTAGGACTTGGTATGCACTGTGGGGATTTTGAAGTTTTGTTACTGGTCTGTGCTATCGGAACTCTAAATGTCCATAAATGGTAGCTAAATATTTGGGAGCACATCAATATGCATAAGAATTAATATAATATTTAATAATGATTAAAGAAAACACGTGTTTTTTACCACTTGAATTTTATTATAGACTACATGTTTCAGAAGTTAAACTTCCATCGCTCAGGTCTGTATAATAACTGTATAATGTTATTATACAGACCTGAATGATGGAATTTTAACTTCTGAAACATGTAGTCTATAATAAAACTCAAGTGGTAAAAAACACGTGTTTTCTTTAATCATTGTAACATGTCTTACCACAAAGTGAATGCCGAAACAATGAATAAAATAATATTTAATATATAAAAAATGGTGTAAAATGACAGTTGAGTACGGTTATACAGCGTTTTGTCGCAAAAAAAAAATCAATTGTAACGGGTAATGTAAATTCATACAAAAAATAAACAAACAAAAAAAAATTGTTAATATTTCAACGGACAATTTAATCAATTCTCTGCGGCTCACCACATCCGATCATTAATATTTTTATGTACTAGTATTTATTATATAGAAACTAAAAACACGTGTCACGTTTCTTGCTCAATAAGGACATACGCTATTGTTATAGCGTGTAACAAGCAATTAATACTTATAAATTTCATGCAGTGATTTATCTTCAATATTATTGGACAGGTTTTATTACTACGTACTGGACCTATACAGGTACATAATATGAATACATTGTTTTTATTATTCAATGCATGACTACGTCTAAAAGGTTTGTAGGTACCATAAAAGGTATCTACTCACTCAAGTTCGATAAAAAAATGACTTTTAGAGACTGAGAAAAGAATGGATGAAGCGATTTGGCAACATGCGTGGTGGCCCGAGTGTCGAAAAATCGATCCATCGCACGAATTTCGATTGCAGTACAATCAAATAAAGCAAGTTTTAGCAGTCATGCTGACCGTATGAATAGAGTGTGACCGTCATCGCCTTGACTGACAATAGTCTTGTAGATGAAATAGAATCAAAATCGAATGATCGATATGACGTTCAATCGATTTTAGTACAACTGCGGACAGGTGCAGAAAAATCGAAAGTCGTAAGTATTTTTCCCACGGTGTTTTAGTGCGCCCGTCTGCTTTTATTGACCAGCCGAGCCTACTAACTGGACGATGATCATAAATAACAATTTTTTACCTCAAGGGACTCGTACACATTACGAGTTATGAGTATAACCCCGAATACCCTAGTCGTTATTGTTTTTTTTTCCATTTTCTTATTTTTCTTCTTCTTCCTCTTTATTTAGGTTGACTTTGTCCTGTCATTCTCCGGTCCGTTCCTGGGGATGGAAGACCAGTTATCTCTTCATCGTTTAGGTGGTCTTCCTGGGGGTCTGATCCCGCTAATGCTGCTGTCCGCTGCTCTCCTCACTACTCGATCCGAACTCGCTCTTCCCACATGATTTCTCCGTCCTTTTCATTTTTCTACCTACTATTTCATCTCCATTTCCTTTCCATATAGCAGTAATGTCTTTCACCCTGAACTCCTTTACTTTTATCATCTGTATCGAACTCATTTATCCAACAATCCTATATTCACTACTAAATCTATTGATGTGGATTGCAGGAATGATCACCTTGCATTCATGTTAACACCAACTCAATTCACCACTATCTGGACGCGGATTGGGCCCAAAGAAAAAGAAGATTTAGTACATAACGGGCAGTGCACTAATGTACTGATGAAACCTATACTATATCCACTCCTCAATCCATTCATATGGAGTGCAGGATTGATTACCTCGCATTCATATTATTAATCAAGTTAACACCGCATCACTCCGAAGCGGTAACAGAGAAAAAAAGAACGTTACGGGAAGTGCACTAATACACTGATAGAATGTGAATTATGAGTATCGTCCAAGCAGTTGAACTTGTTACTTATAATTATTTATGGATTCGGCATTAACTTTGCGGAATGACGTGATGATATTTTTTGTTAAACACTTGTACAATACCATTTATTGAGTTTTATTTCATTACGCACGACTCGTTTCGAAAACAACTGTAGTTTTCGAAACAAGTCTTGCGTAATGAAATAAAACTCAATAAGTGGTATTATACGGGTGTTTAATTTGTTTTAAAGAATTACTTATTCGCAATCTAGTCCTACCCACGTTTACATTCGTACATCGCAAGATTTAGGGTGCTTCGATTCCAGAGAATAAATTCCAGACCGCAATTATTAGTAATGCTGCCACTCGTGATTTACGGGAACAAATCGGCTAGGTGTGGCAAATACGTAACGAACGTACGTCGGGAGCGAGTTATACCTTTGTTCAGTGTAAATAACCACGTGAGCGGCGTATTCGAGTTAAGTTACGCGGAACTGGATGTGATAACTAATTTAAATTGACATTTGTTGACTTACACGTGTTTTCTCATTACCTTCTCGTAAGATACATACAGATTACGCTCCTACCTTACTTACGTAATCTGGCTATTATGATAAGAGATATGAAAGAGCTGTGTATTCCAGACGATTTGGTTGGTAGACGTCTCGCGCTGTGATCGGCTACAACAACTGCAATGGGCAAAGTGATATTACCAGCTCGCAACCAGCGCACAAATTTGGCTAGCGTCCTTTACTGTTGCAGCGATGGCGTGGAATGCTCTTTCACCAGTAGTTAGAAATAGTGAGTGAGATGATCTTTAGAAAAAAACTAAAAACAATTTAAAAAAAATGTTTGCTAAATCATTTCCACCATCTTGTTTCCCCCAATTCGTTCACCGTGAATCGCCTTTTCGTTTCATTTTTCCAACCGGTTTCAGTCCTTGTCCTCTTCAGGGATAGATATGTACACATATGCATCCTTAAAGATTACAAGGTGCTTGTGGAAACCGGTTGGGAAAAAGTACTGAAAATAAAAGTGGTAGATACAAAGCTGTAGTTTTTTAAAAAGCTTATAAAATGTGCCACAAAGTATCAGCAAAAAATAATCAAGAAATTTAATTTCTTAGATTATCACGCCGTTCATATTATAAATGAATAATACCATCGTTTGTTAATGACCTTAATAGCCTACGTTTCAACCGTATTTTGGAAAAAAAAATAATTAAGTAAAAGTTGTAAAAATAATATTAATAAATAAATAATACATCGAGCCTCTCGTAGAAGCACCGTTAGCAGATCCTAAATTAAATATTTTATGTCGGAAAAGTGGAGAAGACGTTAGACTAAGTAGTTTGTGAAACTTTGTAAGATAAGTTAAGGGGTTGTTAGGAAGAATTTAGTTACTTTCTCGATGCCGAATCGAGTTTATCGAAGTGTGTCTTTTTGATATTTCGGAAGGTCTTATTAAAAATTCAGCAAAAGTTAGAACGCCACAAACTTCAAAATTTAGACTGCTTGATATTCAAGGGGCACCGGATAGGTAGGCGCCGACCTACTGAGGAGGCGGGTAGGGCACTGCCTTATATATTTATCTAAAAGACAGTAACAGCCGTGGCTTTCAGCCGCTGTCAGTAAACCGTGATTCGCACATCAAAATCTTACTTGACTTGAGTATCGATGAATGTAAACGAGCATGCTTATTTCATTCAAATGTATACAGCTAGAGAGCATGCTCGTCTTAAGCATACTCATAAGCATGCTTAACTCCGTAAGTTGCAGAAGACTGGGAACTATTTTTAATGAAAAAAAAAATATTTAGTTCAGTTTTTCTGATTTTTTTGGGCAGTAATTTAGTAAATAGATTTTACTGACATCCCCAGAGGTGTCATCATAAGTATCGCACTTAATTTTCTTTTTCTAGGGTAATTGTTTCTTAGAGACACGTGTGGCTCCATATAGATATGGTGAGAAACTATTCTCCCAGTACTACTTAAATCGTTAATTAGTAGCATGTCCTCAATATTATAATAAAATTGAAAGCATTTACTTTGTGGTTAGTCATTTTAACTTTTGTATTTTATACAAAAATGTTAGTAATATTAGTATATAACCACTTACCGAGAATTTTTGAACTATGATTTTTCGCATGTGATCAACATTTTTTGTAGTTTTAAGTGGTATGGTAGTGACGTGTAGTATTGTTTGCATGCTGTTGTAGTGATTTTCCTGGCGAAGAGACGGGTAGACCTCGACAAAAATATCGGTGAGTAGTTAAAAATATACTAATAAAACTAAAAAAAATGTAAAAAATATAAAAGCAAAAATTAGTAGCATCTCTATTTGTACCTTAACTTACGATCTAGGTGGCACTGGATAAGAAGTTATGCGAATATGACACTCCCGCGAGGTTGAAGAGCACGGGGGCAGGAGAGCGGAGGATGCGGAGGAAAACACTTCTCCGAGTATCAAAATTCCATTAGAATTCCGCCAGGAAAACGCGTTGCCATGACATTGTCACTCCCTTCGGCGAAAGGCAATACAGCCATACACCGGGACGCCGAAAAGGCAAATAAAAGCTACCTGAATTAATTGGTATGCAAATATTGACGCCACTGACATTAATGGCTAATGACACAAGGTAGCGACGCGCAGGCACACCCCTGAACAACCTAGCAGTGCAAAAAGCGTACAGAGAAAGTAATACGATTACCAACAGTGTTCTCTTGTTGAAAGTACCATATCGACCCGTTATTGGCAGAAAATCGTATATGTATTCCAAATATGCAGGGACTGCGTTGAAACATAAAGTTATTTTTACTTGAATGAATAAATAATAAATTTATGAGACGATTGCAGTTGGAAATAGAAATGGAGGAAGACCAAAGAAAACTTGGCATGATCTAGTATTCCTAATACATAATTGAAAGTGGTCAGGTCAGGAGTCGGAATAATCGGCGGGTATGTATGAGCAGATGACACGAATGTGAGTCCCTTGAGGAAAAAACAATAATTTATAAGGGAGAGAAAATATTTTTAGGTTAGAAAATTTAATGAAAACGTTCGTCGGTATATTAGCGATCTAACGCCGCGGTCCCCAACCCCCGGTCCCGTACTAGGTACCAGGCCGCCCAAGGCTCTGCTTAAAAATAAAAAATTACGTTAAGAAATAATCGAACATATCCAATAAAAAAATCATCAACAAAATATAATCATTCAGTTGAGAAGCCCTCTAAGCCAAGTTGACACTCTAAATCTAATAAAATCTAAAATATAAAGAATCGTGTCCCTAACCCTCATCTGGCCGAGGTAAAGTTATCAAACTTTGACCGTCCCGCTGTGATATTATAAAAAAGGTTGGGAGCCACTGATCTAACGTACATGGAACAAAAAGGTTATCCCATAACCTAAATAAACATCACGCTACTGCTGCTGATGAAAAGATGTATTTACAATTTTGCTGAGTTATTAACATAAGCGATGGATGGACGGAACACCACGAGTATTAATTAACCCAAATCTTTAGTATTCCCATTAACTATTCAGTCTGCCCGCAGAAACGGGAGAAAGAACTTCTATTCATAATAAAGCGTAAGCATAAAATATAATATTACAGAAAACAACCGATTTTCCGGCACCAATGATGGGAAAATTCCATAGTACTCAACCTTGCATAGTACTACAATCTCAGTATTTCCATATATGCAATGCACTAGTCCTCACACAATTAAATTTGCCAATATCTGTGGTCAGTTTTAATATTCAGTAAAAAAAGTTCTCGCTAGAATTACTGTATCGCCTGTCATCTATAACTCCGCGCAAATGGGTTGCCGTATTTTATTTTAGCGTGCATATTTTAATTAAGTTTAGTTAAGTGCATATTTAAGTTAAGTTTATTATACTTAGTTCGCTAACTATAATAAACTTAACTAAATAATATAATCATATGAGAATATTTCAATTCCTTAGGACGGTGACATGAGTGAGACCGACTACGCTCGTAGGGGCAAATCAAACCTTACAGTATAGTAGTGAAGAAAGTACATCTACATGCATTGCCGGTGCGTGCGTAAAGGTGCCTTACTTTAATCATGCGTAACATAATGCATTATGAAATTTAATCAAAGAAATGCACAACCACACACATCAATGTGACAAGTTAACGCTGCTGTCTCGGGGTATCAAATTAAATGGTTATTATATATAAAAATTAGAAGAAATTTAAATATTGTGATAAACACCGATTTAGCTATTAGAGGACAATGAAGCAGGATATTGAGAGAGTTCAATAGATTATGTTGCTGAAATTGTTCATCTAAGAAGGAACATCTTCAGATAGCACTGTTTCTACGGCAATCCAAATTGATCAATTGGATGCAATTTTAATTGTTTATCACGAGATTTTTTAAGGAAATTTTTGAGCAGTCCTATTTTTGAGCGATCCTCTGCCCAAAAATTATCACTGGCCGCCTCTAGCAACAATCCAAATATCATTTCAAATAATAAGAGTTCAAATAAAGGTTTGGATTTTATTAGCTGTTTTGAGAATTTCCATTTGGGATTTCATCAATGATTTACAAATCCCAGTCAATCCGATGTCGGAAAATCGGGAATCTGGCGTACTCTCCGGATTCTCCATTTGAGGACACACTAATATATGGAAATGGACTAATGTAAATAACGAATAACACAGATTTATAATTCAGCAGTGTTTTCCTATGGCTCGCAGAGAAAAATGTTTTTAACATTTTCCGGGTTTGCGTTTCGGCATAAAATTGAAATAAATCAGCAAATGGACCAATACATTCCAGAAAAGCTTATGTTAATTTTATGGACATATAAAAATAAACATGCGTAAGTATAATGTGGGTTCAGATAAATGGATCAAGGATTTCATCTATTGTATATTGATTTATGTTTAATTAATTTAAGTAATACGAATAAACGACGCGAGGAAGACTATAGCAGAAACATGAAGAAACAAACATCAAACATTTACCACTTTTGGTCAAAAGGGCTTCATTACGCTATAAAGCTCTACTCGTATATTAACTTACTCCCATCAAACGTTACTTCTACTTTATCCACACCCAATGGTGCTTATGGAACTGCATCCAACTGATGCAACGTTTATTTGATTGTTTATTATATAAAGACAAAGTGATCAGTCATCATACCCTTCAGGTACCAGCCCAGATTAACCCTTTGAACGCGTTAAGCAAAAAATAAAAGTTGATTAAAAAAATGCTATAAAAAATGCTATAAAAGTATTCTATAAAATTCCTTTTATTTGTTTACATTAGTCCATGGCTTGTAAAAATCATGGACTATAGTCGATTTACGCGTCCAAAGGAAAAAAAATCGGGCGACTTTAGTCAATATGAAATGCCAATGCTTTTGAAACTATAGATATATTCCACTTTGAAGTCTGTACTTTCTGAGCATTTCTTCTCCATATTATAATGAATAAATTTAAGCTTTGCGTTTCAGTCTCTCGCTGCTCGATGATAATGACATTTTTTTTCCTGTTATTGTTCACATTTTTGTTAATATTGTTAAAGGCATTAGCCGTAAATAAAATTAAAATAAAATACTTAATTATGAGCGTGAAAAAACACAAAAAGGACTCCATTTTGCTCTGCCAGTTAATACATAATTAATAATTGAGATAATATATATTTTCATAACTTGGAGGCATTACGAGAAAATCTAGTACTAATGTTTGATTTAAATTACTTTGAAACTACACGGTGATCGTTTTGATGGGCAGAGAACAAAGGAATAAAATTTAGTACACAAAAAATTATGTTTACATAAATATCAAGCAATTGTCCTTTCCGCCTACGTTTATAGAGCGAGACTTAAGCTCAGTTGATGAATTTATTTCATGTCTAAAATTAAAATAATCCCTACCTCCCGTTTACGTTTTCATTATTATCTTTTTCTTTTCTATTCCTTCCCTCATCTCCAAACATTCTTGACATTCAAAGAAAACTTTTATTTCAATCATTCCCAACTTCAGTAAGCCTGACTGAAGCTGAATTTCAGAAGTAATTCAGAAAACTGGTTTGACGATGAAAACAAAGCGCGCAAGAAGAATATGAAGCAAGTATTTATAATGTTTTGAATATTGAAAGCATTAACTTTGTGGATCATATTGATAATACAACAGGTTGTTGCCGAAACTAGTTGGTTAATAAAAATGTGAGTGGATCAGAACACAAAGTATTTTTATCTCTCGAAATAAGTATTTATAAAATTAGAATATTAAACAAAAACATATTATTTGATGAAAAGGACAAAATAACAATATTGATATGCGTCATAGTAACGATTTCGTATTATAGAAAAAATAGTGAGCACGCAAGAGTTGCAAAAACATGTTTACTTTTCTTTATTAGTAAACAGAAAAACAACAAATATAAAAACAAAACATTTATTTTGTGTATTAAAAGCATTGTTAACTTTGTGGTATGGTAATAAAACACTCTCCTTATCATTCATCGTTCACTTTTTGTATGACCACTTAAAAACCTTCACGACTACCGGTTTCGAAATAACCATTCCATCATCAGGTCAAATGTAGACTACATTTGACCCGATGATGGATTGGTTATTATGAAACCTGTAGACATGAAATAGTGGTATTACACAAAGTGAACGATGAATGATAATAGGAATTTTAAAAAATAAAATAAAAAAAACTGAAACTGTGCCTCCTCTCTGCCTACCCCTGCAGAGAAACGTAGTATTAGCTCCTTTTTATAGAGTATCATTAGGGAATGAAGAGAATGTGATGTATGGAAGGATATTGGTCATGTATGATTAGGTGTATGTCAGGACAGAGGAGTTTGGCGTTCCATCCTCTCTGCCTACGCATGCGAGGAAACGGCGTGATGGTGGTAGAAGTAGTAGTTTAGCTCCTTTGTATCGAGTATTATTCGAGAATGCAGAGAATGTGATGCGTGGAAGGATATTGCAAGTTACTCAAACAACCTATTTTGAATAGATTTATATTATCCACTGACACTTCGTGATGGAATTGCATTTTTAATTTATTATTAGATTAAAACCAATATTTTTAGCTTTTCCACTTTTTTATTTGACCAGCGACCGGGTTTCGTCGTTACCGACATCATCAGACTGGTGATGTCGGTAACGACGAAACCCGGTCGCTGGTCAAATAAAAAAGTGGAAAAGCTAAAAATATTGGTTTTAATCTAATAATAAATTAACCTATTTTGAAGTTACATGCATCTCGCATTGTTGCATTCTCCGCTATTGTCCGCAACAATAGACCAAACTCTCTTTCAAGACGAGATTCTCGGAACATTACCCTGTGTTAGATGAAGATTAAAATACATGCATAGGATTATTAAAAGAGTCCCAGAATCTACGCGGTAGATACGTCAATAAATTGGTTCCCACAAAAATTGATCATGGCGGACAGCGTGCTTCTTATTACCAGATGTCACTTAGCATTTTGAATATTTCCGACTGCATTATTGATTCATTAATTTGTGATATTTTACCTGTACATACACAGACTTATTCTTCCATATTCTTTTTCATCTATGTCGAGATGTCAAAACAGCATTTTGTTCTTAAACGTGCAGTAATTTTACCCTATCACAAATAAAACATAAAAATGCATATTTTAATACGTGGTCCGATACTTATAGCAATATTGGCGGCCTGTTAGAACGGCGCAGTCGCACCATACACGTATTACACACGTAACCTTATAAATAAATGAGGGCTGTCAAGTCCACGATACACTGTACAAATTCGTGGATATTCTCTAGCCACCCGCCCTGTGAAGGTATGTGTAGGTTTGTTAATTAAAGTATGCAAGAATAATGGAAGCGAGTCTGGAAGTTGGTATAGAAATATAGTACCTACCTAAAAATTGGCTCGAGGCACTCTTCAAAACTAGGTACCTTCGTTAAGTAGGTACAAAGAAAATTAATGAAATAAAATAACACGGAAAAATATATTACGAGAGCTCCTTCATTTTGTGAAATACGTCACGTGTTTTTGACGAAAATTAATTAATTTAGAGAAATAAATTAAATCAAAACATCTCAGAATCATATTTAATACGGTGATGCCTTGGATAACGTATTTAATTCGTTCCAGGAGCAAGTTCGTAACATAAAATACGGTACCTACTGTAATATGAAAATACTATTTTATTTTATTTTTTACTCGGGCTCAGATTTAGGAGTCTACCGAGGATTGCAAGGTTCGAATCCTCTTGTACCATCCTTTGATTTTTGTCTAGTGGCCTCTTGAAAAACATTTCCAAAAACAAAAAAGTTGTCTGTTTCTCCCTCTTCTTCAGCACCTGACGGAAATAACGGGCAAGGGTGTCATTATGGAGATCGTTGATCCTGTTGGCCTCAACTCAGTTTGGATAGTGGGTGTTGGTAAACTATTGAACCATTCCCCGTTTGACCAGGATGACATTGATGGCAGCAGCAGACATTGATTGATTTCATTGCTTCACATTGTCAGATTTTTTTTGTCGTCAAGAAAAGGCGATTCAGTTGGCTTGGTCATGTAGGTACTCCGCACGCCTCCTGAGAGCCTTAATCAAGCTTGCCTCTTTTATAAAGCATCAGGTTCGCGCCGCCCAAGACGACCACAGTTGACAATTCGTCGGCAGTTCTCGTCAGAACTTCGGGACGCGGATCTGACTTGGTAGGATGCAAGGGAGATGGCAGCCGGCAGAAAAACCTGGAGACAGTATGTGTACTCCATTTGCTCCACCTTGGGAAGGGATATGGTTTAATGATAATACATTGTCAGATAAGGTTTCCCTTTGAGCTTCATCGTGTTGCCGGACTAGAAGTGCTTGGAGATCAGATGTCAACAGTTCTCGGTGTCCTTTAATAAGTTTCTCCTCATCCTCCTCCTTTCCCTCAAATTCCAACTTTCGGGCCATCGTGATGATATCCACTTTTGTGTCCGTTCACAGTCCGTAGTGCGAAGCGAGTTTCGTGTGATTTGCGTAATCGACGAACAGAGAATTCGTTGTGCGCAGCGTTCGTTATGCGAGGCATCACTGTACTAATTTATCACAGAGAGAAACAAATCTGCCAATTAAAATTATGTAAGTTTACCATATTCTTTAAAATTGATTGACAATTATTTTCATCATAACGAAAACCAGAAAAAAAGCAACATATTTTTTGTGTATTTAACAGGACTTTTTTCTATGGTGTTGTGCAACATTTCATAGTTATAATAAAACTTGCTTATTCCATCCTTAGTGTAGCTACAGTACGTTCATTTTTTGTTTACAAACATTATATAAGAAATACTTAAAAGAGTGGTAAGAGAAGAAATAAATTTTAAATAAATATATTTCATAAATAGAAGTAAAATGAATATTTAAAAAAATACAGAAAATAATAAATGATATAATGTATAAATAAATAAAATTATCTACATAAGTATATTGATATCATTCAAAGTATTGCGTTTATTGCGAAAATGTTGCTTGATCGCGATCGCCAAAATCTCAACTAATCCTTAACTTATCCTTTTTCATTTACTGCTCTAAATTGTATGCCATTGCACTGCAGAGTGCAGATCATTCATCATCCGTGACCTTGCACATTGTTCTGGTGCGTGGGTTAGAAAAAACCCCCAACCAGTGTGCAAATTGTAATTATATTGAACCGGCGCATTAGTCACGATGCAGCAATGTCGCGTGGGTGTGGCTCGGCTCCGGCTAGAGGAAAGCGCTAATTTATACACGTCGACAAAGGGCCACACTTGGCGTAGGAAGATGCGAATAACAATACTTACACATGCAGACTAATTTCAACCTAACGAACGTAATTTTACATCTAATACCTGTTTTTTAAACCCATAATTCAATGACACGCTTAGTTTTTTTTTTATTACTCGTAATTCCGGTTATCGAGGAAAACGGAAAAAT
Source organism: Brachycentrus maculatus (assembly GCF_059751285.1). Classification (NCBI taxonomy): domain Eukaryota; kingdom Metazoa; phylum Arthropoda; class Insecta; order Trichoptera; family Brachycentridae; genus Brachycentrus; species Brachycentrus maculatus. Next base: position 2,500,566 of record NW_028280760.1, on the reverse strand, counting down.
AGTATTCGGGTGCAAATCTAAAAGTGCGAAATTTCTCTACAAGTATACACAGTACGTTTAGTATAAATGTATGTACATACAATGAAATATAACGGTTCATAGGATTAATGCTTAACACATTATTTTGGCTTATCTAGTATACAACTATTTATACGTATAAAATATGCTAAAATTCTTAAAATTCACAGATGGATTAAGGCGATTTTTTACAATATTTTTTGCAGTGTATTGAAATATTTATTAAAATACTTTTTTTAACCCTTTGAACGCGTTAAGCAAAAAATACAAGTTAATTTGAAAAATGCATATTTTCCATAAAAAAAAAGTATTCTATAAAATTCCTTTTATTTCCTTTTATTTCTTTACCTTAGTCCATGGCTTTTACAAAACATAAGTCAATTTACGCGTCCAAAGGAGAAAAAAAATCGGACTACTTTAGTCGATACGCGTCCAAAGGGTTAAATATACTTTTAATGTGCAAATTATCGATAGCAGTAAGTTCCGAAAGTACCAAACTGGAATATGTACCCGTATTAATTGGACAGGGAATATCGTCTCGGGTTATCGACCATCCGGAAAGCCATGCATAATAATTATGTCGCATGTTGCAAACGGCCAAGACTTAGCAACATTATCAGTCTCCGCAGTCGCATTGTGTGGATGACATCATCAGATTGAACAGGCGACGGGGAGACCCAGACAATAAATGTGTATCATGCAATAATGCAAGTAGGATATATACTGTATTGCCACCATTCTTCCCACGATGACTCTCCAATACAATAGACGTAAATGCGTTTTGTATCGTGTGAACTTGCTGCACTATTATTGACGGCGTAAGGATTAGTTCACTGATTCAAAAGAAGGTTGTCGCGGCAACAATTCGGGTAAACTTTTTTCGAAAGATGCGGCAAGGCCTGTTAGCTATGGAATATACCTCAATTTTTACTTTTGTTACTTTAGTTTGAAGTCATTATTTTTGTTCATTAGTTTTGTAAAAACTGATTTATTTTTTATTATTTTTAAATAGGCATAGGGATCCTGAGGGGTGGGGACGAAGTGTCGGCCTCTGTCCATACATCCTCTTCCCCCCTCATCAATCTGCAGAGTTTTTATTCCTTAAGAATGAATTCAAATTATTCCTTTATAAGCAGCTGATAAAGAGTCCCCAGGACTCTATGACCACTGCGGGTGGGTTTAGAAAAAAAAAGATTTCTTCTCGTAGATTATGAGTTAGTGAACTGATGAGATGATTGATAATTAAATATAAAAATAACGATTTTCCAATTAAGAATTTATTATTTAGATTTTGTATTATTTTAGGGGCTAGAATCTATGCTTTGACCAATAAACAGGGATATATTTTTTTATTACATACTTAAAAATCAATGTTTTTAATTCAAGTTTGAAATCCAATTATAGGATCCCATTCAAAATGACATTTAGCGCAGCAGATGTCAATAACATAATAAAATACTAGCGTTAGTCTGAAAATATGCATAACGCTTATCTTATAAAATATGAGAGAAAATTACTTGTGGAATAATCGCTATTAGCGAGAGTGACAATATATTTTACACTGGAAAATAAACCACGAAAATTTGAACAGTAAAGCCGATAATATTTTGAGCTATCATATTCAAGATGAGCAAATATTTCCCAGGAGAAAAGCGCTATATGGGCACATAATTTTTCCCCCAGTCACCGGGGAATTTAGAAATTTTCCGGGAAAAAATGTACGATATTAAAAACCGTTTGGATTACCATATCAGCGATTATCCTACCAAGGGAAGGGCCCGACCTTCAATAAAAATATTATGTACTTATATGCTTCAACAAAGGACGTAGATTTTTTTTTTGTGATAGTTTATTTTGCCTGCTCAATATCGGGTTAGCTAGGAATTGCGAATTGGCGAAACTACGAAAATCAAAGATTTTTATTTTCATATTACAGTATTTTTTAATGAAATAAACAACACAATAAACCCATAGATGATTTATATTATTTTTAATTTTTAATTTTTTAATTTAATTTTAAATTAGAAATAACTCTAAATTATCTGTTTGAATACTCCCTTATTAATTATTTAATGCTTTTAGCCAGAATTTTTTTTAACCCTTATCCGCACCCAATGGTGCATAGGGTACTGCAGACGCAGTGTTGACGCAGTATTATCTTATTCGTTAACAGATGAAGGCAGCGTGAACACTCCTGCGCTTCAGGAACCGGTCCAGGGTAATATTAAATAAATATAAGAGTGTAACATGACTTATATTTTATTTTCGACCTCCCTTGGGAGTCGAACCCAGTACCTCCAGCACGGTAGCTAAACACACTAACCATAACCAAATACCCGCTATTAAACTTAGGTTGAATTCACCACATAAATTTATATGACATTTACTACTTGTAGTGTATTTTGCCAGTTTATAGAACGTTAGAAAACTTTATGATAAGCATCATTAAGTAAAAATAGCATATTTTCGAGTTAACGTTTTTTACCAGTACACCCACGATATTTACTTAAGTAGGTATATACTTGTGTATTGGTTTGTATGGCGTAATCTGCCTGCTACTGTCGACCTGGATTAGATGACAGGTCTGAGGTTGTGTGTAGGGATATTACACTCCCACGGGAATGGGTGCCACGAGCTACCTGGACCCATCCATCGCGCACTGTCAATCGGGAATGTAGAAAACAGCCGAAGGGGGGGGTTCCGATATGAACACATTATAAAAAAAAATATGAACACATTACGAAAAAATACACATTATACATCCTGAAATACAAGCGAGAGAAGATTATGGGAATATTTAGCTTCATTTGTATCTTATTTATATCGAATGAAGACTTGATTAGTTGTTCATAGCGGTGTTCCACTAGAAAGCTCCAATTCCTATCCTAGTTGAACCAGCGTAAAAATACGCGAAAGGTCGAACATTTAGAAATATGGCGTGGCTCTAAAGAAATACCCTTTTTGCGTTAGCACTGCAAATGGCGAATTTGCATATTAATTCAATTTATAATCAGCGACTATTTGCTTCCGTGCTTACGCCACATGCAATTGATCATGAATTTAAATGACTTCTGATATTGTTAAATACATATCGTAGTCGTACAGGAGAAAGTGACCAACTAACAAAACGTAAAATGTTCAGGAGGGCTTTTTAAGTCACCTTTGCTTAGCAAGAAAATAAATATCAATGCTGTAAGTCATTTTTAACAAGTCAATATATTATACATCTAAGTTTAAAATCCTTTGGGATTTTTTTCAGAGCATTATTAAGCTAGTAAGATGTCAAATAATCAATGATCAGGTTTTTGTAAAAAATGCACTTGGTCACTTTCTCCTGTATGACTACGATATAAGTACGAATACAAGATGCTGAAAAAGTGTTATAAGCCATTTTTCCTTAATTTTATTTACTTATTTATCTTTATATGGACCTGGAGATGAAGTGCACAATCCTCTTAAGTTCATATACATTAGATAACACACAATGAACAAATATATATGAAAAAAAACAGCAACAGTACATCACAATAAAGATAAATGGTCTGAGATCAGATGGTTAAATGTTAGTTAAGCCCTTCAGTTGCTAACGGAATAAGTATCAGTTTACGAAACTTCAATTATGTTAACATTATTCTTAATAACAGATGACTAAAAAATAAACACTTTAAAATGATCTTATAATAATCGGAACAGATTCAACATGACTATTAATAAATACATAAATTTAAAAAAAATAAAAAGAACATAAAAATGAAGTAATAATTTTATAAAATTAAACAACTTTGTTCTAACCAATTTTTTATTAATAGTACACTTTAACCTACCGGTTTCAACAAGAATCTTGTCATCATCAGGGTTTATTGAATTCTAAAACATTAAAAATATTAAAATACTCATAATTAATTACATTCCCTTACCAAAAATCCTAAATGTGTATGAGTATATAAATTATGAGTATTTTAATGTTTTAGAATTTAATAAACCCCGATGATGGCAAGGTTCTTGTTGAAACCGGTAGGTTAAAGTGTACTAATAATAAAAAAAGTGTTGAAAGTTGTTTAATTTTATAAAGTTCATAAAATGTGCCACAAAATATCTGCGAAAAACATTCAAGATATACGTAAGTAATAATTTCGTAAAAAATCTCAACTTTTGATATATTATTCATACTTTATGATCTTTTTATAACTTTAAACATCAGACATGATAGTTAAAACATTAATTTCTGATAGTCCAATTATTTCATGACAATTGTCTTGTAAAATCGTTTTCAAACGTTTAAATAATAACAATTTAAAAAAAAATAACAAAAAACTGTAGTACGTACTAGTATAATTACGTTATGTGAAGTAAATGAATGCCGCATCAAGTCTTCCAGGCAATTTCTCTCTCCAGATGAAGACCGAAACAAAAGGTCAGTACGAAAATACATTTTGACATCGTTTGAACTCGGATTTGTAAAATGGAATTGAATCCACCTTCAATTAAAAGTTTACCCCGAGTTGCGAGTCTAAGCACAACTTTCAGACATATTTTAAATGTCAAAATTCACGACTTCATTAAAATAAAACAGAACGATCAGAAAAATTTATGTGTCTAAATATGGAAGAGCGATGTGAGATGTACATAATTAGCAAACATATGCCACGATTGGTCAAAGTAACTTTGAATATTACGCACAAAAGCTGTACATCCAGTATCCATAAAGTCACTAAATAACGAAACTATGTATAAAAGAGCTATTTATAATTGGATAATGGAGGTGGGTAGATTTGAAGTACATCGTATCATACGGCTATGTCAACGGTTGTAATAGACAAATAACATAATAAAACAAAGTATTGTAAAATGTTCCCTCTGCAGGGGAAAACGAAAAAAAAGTGTAGACACATTATTTTAAATTTGAAATTGTAAATACGGGTATGATAAAAATAATGCGTAAGGTTTGTAAATATACGGGTATGCAACGAATGCCCTAAAAACAGTTGCTATTCTCGTTTTTTTCCTCTTCTTAATTAATAGTACCCACTGCTCCTTCTGCATTTCCTTTCCCGTCTAGCAATTATTTCCTTAACCCCGAGCATCTTTACATATTTCATTTATTCTTCATTAGGAAGAGCATAAAAGTTAACATAAATGTCAATTAGAGGTCTTTATAAGTATGTTAAAAATAGCAAATGAAACAATTTATCTGTATTTAATACGAAAAATTGCTCGGAAAAGAAACGAAGCACATTATTTAAGTTATTTAAAAGTTCGTTAAAGTTGTCGCAAGTTTCTCATAGATGTGAGTTTAGCCCATAGTTTGTTTTAACGAGGGGAGTGTGGAGTAAAGGGTTAATTGCTTGGACGTAAGGATGACTTACGTCATCTGTATCCCATCAAATATATTCAACTCTCGGACCCTAAAATCTGCAGTGCAGAACTCAATCTCCCGGGCTTCATATAATACACCTCGTCGTTTTGATACGGTGCCCTATGCACTATAATAGATTATTGCTAGTTTGATTTGTTTATGAGGTAAAATATGATGATCAATTGGACAGATCGTTCTAGAAAATGTATTTTTATAATATGGCAAAGAAAAATCATAGTCTTTGCTTAAAATATATATTTTTTAAACTTAAGTATATGGTATTAGTATGATAAAAATTATAAAAAAATTGCACATTACTTCGTTGATCGAGAAGTAGAAAAATCCTCCCTTTCTTTTACATGTCCCTGAAGTGTCTTTTTTCTCCCATCACCCTCTTTTGCTGCTTGTGATGACGCTTTCCCTGTTCGTAACTCGAAATTGTATTCCCAAACCAGTCATTTTTTCGTCGGAATTTTTGTTCGTAACTTGAGACGTCCTTAACACGAGGCCCAATATAAAATATAATGTAGTCTTTTACTTGTCTGTAGTATGAAATGTAGCGTTATACGGATACTCGAGTTCATCCCGAACATAAGGAAAATTTATTCCATTACCTTGTTTTAAGACTCGGGTGTAAATTTCGAAGTCAATTAAGTTGTACTTTATCGCCTTTCCTGTAATGAAATGCCAATCTACACATACTTAGGTGTGTAAACTGTCGGCACCACGTGGCAATAAAGAATTTGGCTCAATTTTATAGCCGAGTTTCCTAGAAAATCACGTCAAGAGCGTCACAAGCGAAGGAATATCTGTTACTAACGCAGGATCGTGATATAGCAGTTAAATATTCAATTTGATAAGTGATATAATTTATGATTGTTTATACAGGTATTCCGCTAAAGCTAACCCATGCTGTTCAGCATGGTCAGGGATCGGCAACCTCTTGGACCAAAAGAGCCAAACGTTAGTAGTAAAACGGTTTGGAAATTTTTGGGGAACTAATTTTTAATTTACAATAATTTTATTGAATTTATTGAATGTTTAAAAGGTGCATTATAATGGTTATCTTTAATATAAATAGGTGTTTGCTATCAAACGAACTTTTTATTGGCATATGAACATGAAAGTGGTTTGAAACTAATTTGATTTTTCAAAGGTTGTTTTCTTTTCAATGTTTACATTTTTAATAATAAGGTTTTATGTGGGCTCATATGAATATGCAGTTTTTTTTTTAAATCAACATTTCTGTCATTGTGAATTTGACAAAGAAAGAGCCGCACAAATTGCTTAAAGAGGCACATGTGGCTCGTGAGCCACATGTTGCCGACCCCTGCCGTAGATCAACTGAAATACTAATAGTGTCAATTTGGAAAAAATATGTAGGAATTGAAAATATTACACATTTTAATTTGAATAAATTTGATTAAGTGATACGTTAGAAACTAAGGGATCTCCGTCAGTTCGATAGAATGTATAAGAAAATTTATATTTGTGAAATCACTTATTTGCGCAAATGATAAACGATATCTACAAAAAGTGCCAGATATGTTGTCGTATTAGACGTCATCCACAAGTGGTGGCGGAAGAACTTTTGTGGCGCTGGAAGTCGACCCCAACCTAAAAAAGTAATCTACGAGGTGACAAATATGTTGTGGTATTGAAAGTCGTCCACAAGAGATAAGAAAGATATTTTGTGGTATTGAAAATCGTTCACTAAAGGTGGTGAAATAAATATATATCGTGGTATTGAAAATCATTCAGAAGAGAATGTTGACCAGAATAAAGTTTTGTGGCCGCCAGCGGAGTGCCCAATGCGCCATCAGTTGAAATCAGGAGGAAATGAGCGGGAGAAAAGTTGGTCATTAGCGTGGGAAAATAAAGAAAGTGGTTTAGTCGATAATAATTTATTATTAAGTCGATTAAAGTTAATTAAAGAAATTATGTGAGTACAGGTGAATTAAATATTTAATAAAAAATAGGCAAAAAAAATTGTCACGGTGAATAGCCTTAGTCTAAGGATTTTAAAAAAACGGTATCCTTACAGCTAAAATCAGGTATTATAATCACGTATCTTTTAGAACTGGTTCAGCATTATCGTATTTTTTCATAAACATAATGTATGTATTTATTTCCTAATAAATATTCTCGGTAAACAGTGGATCGTTGCTGGGGTAGTAGCTAATTGTGCACTTTTTTCCGCCAAGACATTAGACCAAAGTTAAACATATTTTTTAAAGTTTCATGTCTGAAAAATAACGCAATCTTTCGAAGAAAAAAAATAGTTTCTTAAAAAAAAACTAGAATAGATAACTAATCTTGTTTAGCAATATTTTAAATAAAATTAATAATTATACAATTCATTCATGTTTATTATTTTTACACATAAAAACCGTATAACAATTATGTTGGTATTTATGTACCTACGTAAATTGTGCAATTAAAGTTAGACTACATACTTTATTTTAATACGATAATTGAACTGAAGTTGATGTGGCGGTACAATAACTTGTCATTAATAATAAGTTATCAAAATGTTTCAAGATAGTTTTGCATTTTAAAATCAAGTACGCACGATGGTAATCTCAAATCACGGCATTATATGAGGAAGTAACATAACATCACGAAACAATGATTTAAAAACAGTAATACAACATAAATAGGATATAATGGAATACCACTTACCAATACTAACAGTCTCGGTTTATAAATTTAGAAGCTGAAAAGAACTTATGATTTGCAAAACATTCTCAACCACTGACACAATCACTTGTAAAGCTAATAATTTATTAAAAGTTTTTATGAAAATATTAAACAGATTAAAAAAAATGAAGACGCATTAAAATAATTTTAATTGGGATGTAACACCAAATAAAATTCAATAACCTTATACGCGCTGGCAATTTCACGGCGCCGAAGAAATACCACGGAATACTACAATTGACAGAGGACCACACCGAATCAACACCTCGCCATAGATAACGTCTTTCCACGACGAAAGACTGAATTGCCATATTTTAAAACAGGGATTACATTTTATATAATTAATTCACCTACTTATCAATATGGTCCTTGTTTCACTTTTTATGGTATTTTACCACCCTTGAATTACATTTCACGATTTCCATATAGTATTGAAATTGAAAGGATTATGTTATTGTGAAATATTAGCTAAGCTAGCGGTTCACAACGGTGTGCTAGTACCCACACTAATGCATGAAAACGAAACATGAAACTGGCAAAGGAAAGATGAAAGCACAGTGAACGCTGTTGAAATGCGCTCCCTCAGACGAATGTGTGGAAAAACATTGTATGACAGAATTAAAAATAAAGATATAAGAAAGTAATGTAAGGCTGAGCAAGGAATAATTGAAAATATCAGGAAGAGTTCTTTACGGTGGTATGGACATGTGGAGCGAATGAATAACGAGAGAATGACTCAGAAAATATATGTGGCGAATGTGAGAGGAAAAACAAAACAAGGACTGAAAAAGACTTGACACGATCAGATCAATCAGAACCTAAAATCTGGCGGTGTCAAAAGTCTATGTAATCGGAGGGCATGTATGACTTGATGTATGGGTGTGAAGGAGGCGAGGAGTGTATGTCAGGACAGAAGAGTGTGGCGTTCCATCCTCTCTACCTACCCTTGCGGGGAAACGGCGTAATGGTAGTAGTAGTAGTAGTAGTAATATATATAAATATATGTGTGTATAAACTTTTGTTATACTTTTCGAAAAGAAGATTGGTAGAGCGCGAGTGATCACTAAATTAAATCAATATTTTTTTAATCCATTTATGCACAATAGCACCCCCATCAACTCTACAAAGTCTTCTTTCTTCGGAATAGACTTTAGTTTACAACACAAGTCAGTTCTCTGAATTAAATTTCCAAATTCGATGTGTAGAAGAATATGTTAAATCCATTATTTTGCAATGATAAATACTCTGTTCAAATTAAAACTCAAGAAACATATTTTACTATCATGAATGAGTTTGTTGTGCTTCTGATTAGACTGCTTATTCCACAAAAAAGTGCACTCCATTTGAAAAGGGAGCTCATTGGTTTCATCATATTTTTTAGTTTCTGGTAATTCTATTTTTCTATGACTTTATTTGTTTATTGTCTTTACCGACTGTCAAGTGATGGTGTTCCTATTCTTTTTAAAACCGTTTCGTATCTTTTTATAACCTTTTAAACCATCTATTATTGGTAAAATAGTAGATTTTCATTACTTACTATCGAAATGGAACAACCATCAAATGAAAATACCAGTACAAAAGTTACCGAAAAAGAAAAATATTTTACAGCACTTCGCATTTGGTTGAACCAGGCTCAAGTTTTTCAAGAGCTAGTATCCTCCTTTCCCTATTATTTTCTAGCGTGTCAGTCACAAAACATTCCATCGGTAAATCCGTTGTTTTTCAATAATAATTACCGACCCAGAGAAGATGTCGTATATACTCCGGCGTTTGACGTCAATTTACGTCAGGATGTCGACGGGGTGGACAATGCGGACCAACCTGAGCGAGAAATAAGAAATTCCGAAGGTTCAACGCGTTTATGCTTCAGTTTGTTTTGTTTAAATGGTTGGCATTAATAATTTAATCCGGTGCATTCATATTTTAGGTCCAGTTATCGAAGGCTACGAATATGTTTTACCACCACTGTGGAAACGGTTCCTAGCGGAGCAACTGGATTTCGTGTTCCTATTATTCATGAAGCTCGCCCTCACATACATCGCTGTGGATTACTTTGATTACATGTGAGTGGCTTACCTTTGAAATTTTAGGATTGGTGATTATTCATTGTAACCGGCGTGGGTTACGTGCGAAGAATCTCAGAAATGTACACGCCTGGCCTTCTTCGGAATCTCCCAACTATGCCACCGTTGTAAGGGGTGACGTTCCAGACGGCCCCGCCGTACCGAGTTACCGAGTAAGCTGGATACGGACGGAGGTGACTGGATGTATGAGCCGGGAAGAGCGGGCACTGGACCGACAAGTCAACCTCAATAGCCCTGATAAGGGCTTTCCGAAACTGGTCCGTGAATCGGTATAATGAGGCGAAACGGTCCAGGCTGGCGGCGCGGCGAGTCGTCCAAGGAGCGGGAGCGGAGAAATGAAACACAGGTTTCAACAGTCACACCAGAACTGGTTTATTATCAAAAAATGCGCCCTCTATATACCCGGCCGTGATCGCGTACCGCCCGACAGTGGGAAAGTACAGCCAATCAGCGGCCGGGGGAGAGAGACAGCCATATCTCTGTCTCTCTCTAATGGGCACCGGACGGGCTACACTTTCATACCGTACCGGTGCCGTTCCAACAGTTCGTTATTACATTACAATTTACAATTTACAAGTTTATTTTATCAGTAATCTATTTATACTACTTAATATCTAGGCGCATTTATGTATTGACATTGTCTTATTCTTTCTTATATCTAATACATTCTGTAAATACATGAGAAATCGGTAGAATCCATAGAGGCCCTTCTTCGGGCCGCATTCCGACGGGCGACCGTTTCGCTCGCCGCCAGGCGCCTGGAATTCTTTTTCAGGGCCGCCGCACGGGGTGTGCGATCTGTCCGTAACACTCCCCCCGTGCAGCTAGTCTGCACCAAATTTCCTGGGACGGATTGCACGTTCTTCTCCCTTATCACGCCGATGGTGATGATTGTGGCCCGTTCAGCGTGGTCTCTCGGCAGCATCCTCGCGTCACCAGAGACACCAGGCCGCGACTCGCCCTGATGGAATCGCCTTCCGGGTCACAACGCCAGACTGGAGAAGTCTGGGCTTGAGGTGATGCTTCGCGTCATGTCCAGTGATCAGCATCCTTGTCATCCTTCCAGAGTCATCCGGCCGCATCCATACTCGGGCGGAGACATCTGGCTGCGACTTGTCATCTAAGTCGCCTTGGTTTCCATATTACATTTGCCAGGCTGGCATCGCCTGGGCTTGAGTTGATGCTCCGCGTCACATCATGTGATCACCCGGCAGCATCCTTGTACGGCCAAAGTCATCCAGCCACATCCATAATCGGGCGGAGACGTTTGGCTGCGACTCGTCCTTCGTGAAGTCGCCTTGATTCCCCAGCATCCTTACCAGAGTCATCCGGCCGCAACCTTGTTCGGGCGGAGACGTCCGGCTACGACTTGTCCTAAGTCGCCTAAGTTCCGGAATTCTCACCGGAACCGCATGTGCCAGGCTGGCGTCGCCTGGGCTTCAATTGATGCTCCGCGTCACATCCTTGTGATCACCCGGCAGCATCTTCGTACGACCAGAGTCGTCCAGCCGCAATCGTTCGGGTGGAGACGTCTGGCTGCGACTTATCCTGAGTTTCCTAAGTCGCCTAAGCTCCGGTATTCCCACCGGAACCGCAGGGGCCAGGCTGGCGTCGCCTGGACTTTGAAGTGATGCTCCGCGTCACGTACATATAGTGATCACCCGGCAGCATCCATGCCAGAGTCATCCGGCCGCAACCTCGTTTGGGCGGAGACGTCTGGCTGCGACTTATCTTAGTTTCCTAAGTCGCCTAAGTTCCAGAATCCTCACTGGAACCGCGAGTGCCAGGCAAGCGTCACCTGGGCTTGAATTGATGCTCCGCGTCACATCTTTGTGATCACCCGGCAGCATCCTTGCCAGAGTCGTCCGGCCGCAACCATTCGGGCGGAGACATCTGGCTGCGACTTGTCTTGAGTTTCCTAAGTCGCCTAAGCTCCGAACTTCCCGTCGGAACCGCATTACATATGCCAGGCTAGAATCGCCTGGGCTTGAAGTGATGCTCCGCGTCACGTGCTTGTGATCACCCGGCAGCATCCATGTGTGGCCATGAGTCATCCAGCCGCAATCATTCAGGTGGAGACATCTGGCCGCGACTTTTCCTTAATGTCGCCTTGGTTCCGAACTACCCGTCGGAACCGCATAAGTTTCCTGGCCGTCAGGCCACGACCCCTCTGCGAGTCGCATTGGTTCCGAACTACCCGTCGGAACTGCATAAGTTTCCTGGCCGTCAGGCCACGACCCTTCTGTGAGTCGCCTTGGTTCCGAACTTCCCGTCGGAACCGTATGAAGTGTGCTACCGGGCCGCGACTTGTCCGAGAGTCGCTCCGGATTTCCCATCGGAACCGCATCAGGCGGCAAATCGTCTCGGGCCCGCAGCGACCCCGCCTTCCCATGATTAGGCGGTTGCTGCGTGGTAGCCTTCGCCGTTATTGCACGCGTATTCGCCGCGCGGCTTCTTTCCTTTGATACTCCCAAGGAGTTGATTGCGCACATTTGCGCCTGTAGTACTCCGCTCGCGTCATTCCCCTTCACTTTGGGGCGTCCGTACGTGACCGGTCCCAGTGCGGTCACTATAGTCAGCTGACCGTCCCTTTGAAGCACTGGGGTGTCGATCGGGAACATTAGAGACGCGTTGTCGAGGCCGATAAGCAACTGCGGCTTGATAACGCCTCCGGTCTGCGCGAGCGCGCCACCTTCACGAACAAGATCCAAGTCCTTAATGGTCCTCGCCCTGATCTCGAATTCCCCGTTTTGTTCACTTTCCAAAGTCACCGTTACACGCTGTGACCTGTATGTGTTGCCTCGTCCACACGCGCTTTTGATTATCAGATTCTCGGCTATCCCTGACGCCCTCCTCCAGGAGGGTTACAGATGCAGCCTCGTCCATCAAGGCGAACACTTTTGCGGTCCCCCGTGGTCCCTTCAGAGTGATCGGCAACACTTTGAAGGTGACCGGGACCTCACCGTCATTTATCCACAACACCTGCGCACTGTCCACAGCGTCCTCACTTTCATCTTCCACAACACTGTCCGTGCGGAAGGAGTGCAGGATCCTATTGTGGTGTTTTCCGCATACATCACAACTTCTCGCTTCACAATTTGGCACCTTGTGCCCTGATTCCAAACACTGGTAACACAGTTTGGACGACCGCACAAAGTCCCAGCGGTCATCCACGGTTTTCTTCTCGAACCGTTTGCATCGGCGTATGTTATGCCCGTTGGCCTTACAAAATACGCATTCCTTATCACTTGTTGTGTCGCGCGTCGCAAACACGTGACTCCTTGGCTCGACGCGTCGAGCGTTCTCGCGGCGGGCGGGCTCGGCGCACTTGTCGCGCTGACCCGCGCGCTCCTTGTCTCTGTTCCTCGCCACCACTCTGAACAGACCTCCGTGGCGCGTGATGCCGGCGGTGATCTCGTCAAGCCAAGCGGCGAGATCGTAGATACTGCTCCTCGTCTCGCGGCGGCGATCGCGGAACCAATCCCACCGGAGTTGCGTCGGCATCTTGGCAACCATCTCCGCTAGCAGCTGCGGGTTGTCGAGATAGCAAGCGTCCATCCCGTCCACGGTGGTGATGACGTTGCGTATCGAAACCGCAAAATCCACGACTGCTTCGTCCGCGGGGTGGTCGGCGAGACTCGGCATCCTCCGGGCGTCTTCCAGTATCTGCGCGATGATGAGTGTCGGGCTGCCGAAGGCGTCCTCCAGCGTCCGCAATATTTCCGACACGTTGCGCGGATACAGTAGCAGGCCTGCTACCATGTGACGCGCACGCCCTTCCAGTGCGCGCGCCAATCTTCCGATGTTGTCAGCGTCCCCTATCCCCCATCTCTCAGTAGATTGGAGATATGCCGCGTTGAAGCGGCGCCATTCCCTCGGGTCTCCGCTGAACTTGGGCAACTCCGGCGGCTGCCCCGACCATCGAAAGTAGTCCCCGCCTCGGGGTGAGGGCTCCGCGTAGATTGCTCTTCCGTCATCTCTGCGGTGCCGTTCGTCCGGTCGAGCTCTGTCGACCCATTCGCGTACCGGGTAGCGATCGCGTTCGTCCGGTGCGCGCCAACGCAAGCCAGAGTTTTCCAAACGCCTCGGCTCCGCGTTGCCAGTAGGCGCCGGGCCATGTCCCCCGGGCGCTTCTCCTCTGTGGCCGGTCAGTTCGTCCCGCGATTCCCCAGCGAATCGCGTAGGTTCCGGATCCAACACCGGAACCGGTAGAGCTGCGGCCGATGTCCTGAATCCCGTTCTGGGCTGATTGGCGGCGTCGTCCTGCCGCGTTCGTAGGTGGGTGGATTGTTCGACACCCGGTCGTGACTCCTCCATGAGTCTTTCCGTGCGGGGCGCCGAAACTGTGACGCCACCCGCAATAATCTCCCCCCCTGGGGAGCTTACGTTAGCTGCTGTCCACTGTGACAGGAGCTCACGGAGTTGCTGGAACTGCCTCTCGCTGCTGGCGGCTAGCTCCGCCATCTGGCGGCGCAAGTCACTACTCGCATCAGTTCGGACTGAACTGACCGAGTCCCGATCCTCCTCACGGCGCTGCTCTTCGGGCTCCATGGCGACGTTGCGTCCCGACCTCAGGGATGCAGGCATCGTAGCTGGAGACTGCGTTGAAGGATCCGGCTCGAAGGACCAAAATGTAACCGGCGTGGGTTACGTGCGAAGAATCTCAGAAATGTACACGCCTGGCCTTCTTCGGAATCTCCCAACTATGCCACCGTTGTAAGGGGTGACGTTCCAGACGGCCCCGCCGTACCGAGTTACCGAGTAAGCTGGATACGGACGGAGGTGACTGGATGTATGAGCCGGGAAGAGCGGGCACTGGACCGACAAGTCAACCTCAATAGCCCTGATAAGGGCTTTCCGAAACTGGTCCGTGAATCGGTATAATGAGGCGA
The DNA here is from genome assembly GCF_059751285.1 of Brachycentrus maculatus. Taxonomy (NCBI): domain Eukaryota; kingdom Metazoa; phylum Arthropoda; class Insecta; order Trichoptera; family Brachycentridae; genus Brachycentrus; species Brachycentrus maculatus. The sequence goes on along the minus strand of NW_028280760.1, from coordinate 2,485,516 downwards.
AACGGTCCAGGCTGGCGGCGCGGCGAGTCGTCCAAGGAGCGGGAGCGGAGAAATGAAACACAGGTTTCAACAGTCACACCAGAACTGGTTTATTATCAAAAAATGCGCCCTCTATATACCCGGCCGTGATCGCGTACCGCCCGACAGTGGGAAAGTACAGCCAATCAGCGGCCGGGGGAGAGAGACAGCCATATCTCTGTCTCTCTCTAATGGGCACCGGACGGGCTACACTTTCATACCGTACCGGTGCCGTTCCAACAGTTCGTTATTACATTACAATTTACAATTTACAAGTTTATTTTATCAGTAATCTATTTATACTACTTAATATCTAGGCGCATTTATGTATTAACATTGTCTTATTCTTTCTTATATCTAATACATTCTGTAAATACATGAGAAATCGGTAGAATCCATAGAGGCCCTTCTTCGGGCCGCATTCCGACGGGCGACCGTTTCGCTCGCCGCCAGGCGCCTGGAATTCTTTTTCAGGGCCGCCGCACGGGGTGTGCGATCTGTCCGTAACATTCATATTGGTAGTTATTTTGCATGATGTTTACAGGGTGTTCTTTGCCATAATGTTTTGGTTCAGTGCCCGCTATATTATGAAGAGGATTTCTTTTGGGCAACCCGCAACGTTCAGGGCCTCTTATTACCCACACTAACTTTCGACTTTACAGAAGAAAAATTTTCCTGAAAAATACGGCAACATAAACACTTGCTTAGTGTGTAAATTCGTATTTGCAGTAGATCAAAACACGTAGCAGGCTGCACAAAAATTAGCCGCAGTCCGTGCTTTGGACTGCCTGCCACTAAGGCATGACATGCGGAGATATCTCTCGCAATAGTTTTGATGTACTGCAGAGCAGTTTAAATCTTTAATTGACTTTTTTTGTTGCAGAGATTGGTCCAAATATGACTTAAATTCTTTTTCAAAGAAACTCCAAGATGACTATTTTGTTGCGTTAGAAGTAACCTCTGATATTCTTATGCTGGAACTCGTTTACCGAGTGTTAGTTTGTTTATTTGAGGTAAATGTTTTTTTGTATTTATCCTTACTTGCCTGGTAGTTTTTTTAAAATACCAAGTTATGAGAAATACGATATGAACATAAAAAAAAATCACCCGTAACCGGTCAATAAATATGTCAAAATTCTGCAGTTCTCAAAGGGCACTTGCTATCATTGACCCTATAAACGATCAATTGGTCGTACCAATTGGCACCAGTGACATAAAAAAATCATTTGTTTGCTGACCGTATTCAGGCTGCTTAATTCAACCCTGAATTTAAAAAAAATAAAATTTACATTACAAAGAATGATAAACCAAAATCCATCAGGATAATATTATGCCCTATAGCGGTCTTTTGCAACTCCGAGACTTATTTAAAAAAAACTTATATTATTAGATTAAAACCAATATTTTTATCAGTCTGATGATGTCGGTAACGACGAAACCCGGTCGCTGGTCAAATAAAAATAAAGTGGAAAAGCTAAAAATATTGGTTTTAATCTAATAATATATTAAAATGCAATTCCATCACAAAGTGTCAGTGGATAATATAAATCTATTAAAAAAAACATGAGAATCATCTTTAACTTATTTTTTACAACCCTTAATAATTTATTGTAACTGCAGATAGTTAGCAGTATTCCATTTTTGGGTAATATATCCAAAATTAAATGAGCTTTTTGGATTGAATTCTACTTTTATTTAAATATATACATACAATGATGTATATTGTGACGCGTTTAGTTTTATTAAGACATTATCAAACTTAGTTTGATAATGTTTTGGTAAGACGAAACGCGTCACAATATACATCATTGTATATTTTTAAATAAAAGTAGAATTCAATCCCGTATCCTTGTTTAATTTTGGATATATTACCCAAAAACCGTTAATAATACTGTTACTTATGGATATCTAGGCCGTCTGCTTGAGTGCTGATCTTGGAGGAAGGCCCGGAGGCGCCACACCGGGAAAAGCCATTCTCGGTTTACGTGTTGTTTCCGCAGATGCGGTGAAAGTGGTCAACCATCGCTACAGGGATGTGGTAGTGGTGGCCCCCGGTACCGGACTTAGCTTCAGCACTTCGCTGATGAGAGCCATAACAAAAAATGCTTTCATCGCTTTCTTGCTGCCTGTTTTCATTTTGACAATCTTCATCCAGCACAACCGTTCTACGTACGATGTGTTGTGTAATGTTATTGTGGTTGAATTTAATGCCAATCCACCCCGTAGAAGAGCGTAATGTTCACATTTTATCTTTGATTTTTAATAATTCTATTCAATGTTTATACCAAATATCACAATCACATTTAATTGTTGCTTTATAACATGTACGACGTTGTCAAAAAAATATTTTTGGTGGTGATATTAGTCTAAATTTGCACCTAAATATATACATTTTAATGCACATAACCATTTTAGATACTTTATCAGATTAGTGAAAGTGTGTATCTCCCAATTTTGTCATTAACGGTCAAAACGATGATATGTATTTTGTACACCATATGAAAATGTTATTTAAAATTGTGAATATTCCTAAATGCTGCTTTTATTGACCATAAATGAAGTTGAAATGTAATAATTTTAATGTTTGCTCTGGTAAGTATCTGAAAACGGGAAAAAAATACATTGCAAGTAGCCGCAAGATGACCTGCCCACTACTGGTGCTTCTAAACATGCTACGATATGCGCATGTACACATAGCACAGCACGCACGCACACACTGAGAAACGTTTGTGTATCGGTGATTCTATTCCTGATTTTTTTCACAAAAAAAATATTTCCATTACTGCAAATAAACTATGTTACATTTTAATACTTTTATGTAATACGTTATAATATTATGGAGGAACATAAAAATTCTGAGCCCGTATCTATTATATTTTATATTGATATTCTCATTTTCAAAGTCGAGTTGTATTAAATACATATCACCGGGAGGGAAAGGTTAATAAAATATTATGTATAATTATTGTAGATACATCAACATTAAACAAGCGGAATCAACAAAATAAAAATTAATGCGTATGTATTTAATATTATAGATTGAGAAATACACTCAATATTAGCCAATCACCTGCCTTATTAATATTATAATAATTAAAGGTCAAATAAGAAATTGAAATTAGCTTTTTAACAATGTCAGTTTGTGTTTTGCTCCATAAGTTTGCCTGAATTTAAATATTGCCTGTCCCGACTATAACAAAATGTAATATTAAGTAAACTTACTGGATTTTTTGAAAATACTTATAATTCAGTATTATCTTATAAACACCATGTATTTATTTTAAATATCTTGGATCCAGCTGATGATTTTGAATATTATGTATGTATTATTGTCTTGAGTCATATATCGTAAATATACATTAGACTTTCAGACTCGTTATTCGAGGATATAGGGAAAAGTAGGAAACTACTTGTATTATTCCTTTTTGTTTGTTCCATCTAAGAGTCAACCAATCAGTTGATCTTCTCTTAATTAGGAGATAGTCTACTGTGTTATATTCAGATTTTTCTCAAAAAATATATTTAATTGTGAAAGCATGCAAAAGTCAATCAACGTTCAGGCTATATTTCACTATTGAAACTATTTTCTATTTGTCAAACTATATGATGCCAGGCACTTATTTAATTCTAGTAATAAGCTTAAAAAATTAAACTTCCATTTGTTTGGTTGGATAATATTTACAAAATAAACATTTCTTATGTTTTACTATGCCATTAGTGTTGTGTTGCGACTGCAGAGTCGGTGCATAAAAATATCCTTTCTAAAAGTAACTAGCATTTTACCGTTTGGCAAGGAGTATGCACACGACTTTTGGTGTTTAATGTAAATGTAGTAAAGCACACATACAGTAAAGGTATTATTGGCAAATTATTTTTTATTTCCCCTGCATAACAGGTGTCGTAGAATCAGAGATGAAATGGGGGATTAAAATGTTATTTGATGTTTAAGTGTGTGGAGTCATTCTAAAATTATTTTTATTTGCTTGTTAAATACATACCATGTATTGTTAATTCTCTTCTAGATTAAAATATTTAAAATTCACCCCAATGTCATGACTTGTCTTGTGTGTGTAAAAAGTTGAACTAAGGATATGTGCATTAAAAAGTAGGGACGAAACTGGTACTGTACAGTACTAATCGACAATTCTAATCATAACCAAGTTTATCTTCATTTAGTTGAAAAAGGTAACCAGTATCTGGGCAAAAAATGCATTAGTTATTAAGTATCTGACTGGTTCACCATCATTTGCGTCTTTGTCCTAAACTAAAAATATACGGACATAACGCACATTCGGAATAGGCCAACGGCTACCATTATTTTTTATGCTGTTTATTTCTGAAAATTAACTTCAATAATTTATGATTAATTATTTTAAATAAATATCGCAAAAAAGTTACCTGCTGCATATTTGTGTAGTATGCACTTTTGTTGGAATTACCAATCGTTTTAGTCTTAAGATTACACCTACATTTACATTTAATGTCCAGTATTGCTAATATAAAAACCAAACTTTTATTATTTTCTCATATATTATTGTATCAATAATTGTATTCTTTCACTGTGTGTAAAGGAACATAGTATTTTCATAAATATTTATTTTACCATAAACTCTTCTAATTCAATAAATATGTATAACATTTGCTAGAAAAGAGTTTATTTAAGAGTTGTAGAATAGTAGTATGTAATAGTTATAGAAGGACATATCGCCCACTCCTTTCAAGAACGTCATAAATCAAAAAACTTGATTTTTCAGGAGAACGTTTTTAAAGTTAAAAAATATAATACAATGTATTAAAAATAAATATCAAGCCACTTATTAAACTTTTTAATATGCAACAGATCTTTTAGGTAAAACCTGAAGGTTTTTTGTACATTCAAAAAATATTAAGTATATTTAAAAAAATTATTAAATAATACCTTTTCTTCAAAATGCAAAAACCACACTTTCTGCCCTGTATCGGGTAAATATTAAGTTAAAAATATACCTCTTTTGCTGGGATATAGTACATTTTCTGGGCATTCCGAAAACATGCACAACTAAAAATTGACGATTTTTGATTTATGACGTTCTTGAAAGGAGTGAGCGATATGTAAAATAAATATGTATGAAAATACTATGTTGCTGTAACCCTTGTGTCGTTAGCAGAGGGACACTTAATTCTATTTTCATGCTCTTTGGGAAAACATGCATATGTCTTTTCCAAGTATTATACTTTTCCAATAAAAATATATATTTTAGAAATTGTATAATTAAATGCTGTCGTTTTTTTCATAAATTTAGTCTTTATAAAAATGTGATGTAGAATATTTTAAATTTGTAAATAAATAAATAAAATATGTTTCAATAAAATATATTTTTGTTTGTTATAATTCCTATGAATTCAACGTTTTCTCAATTTACTTATAAAAAGGAAATACTTGTTAGAAGTTCAAGAATATTTCTCCGTAACCGTGGAATAAATGAGGATTTGGCTTTCCTGTATAAAAAAAAATCCTTCAAATATAAGGAGAAACTAGGATGTAGAGTTACGATCTAATATTTAATAATTAATTAATTAATTAATATTACTTTTAATAATGCTGCATTAAACATAATTGCAAAAATGTTTTGCTGTAGAATGTGATGCAATATAATTTGGAACACCAATTTTCAATTGCAACTGTTTTTCTTCTTCTTTTAAGCATTCTTTTAAGCACTTCTTAAATAAAAAGGTATTTAATTTTTTTTAAATGTTTTTTGTAAAATATACGCCATTCTTGTAACTTGACCTGATATGGCACATTATTTAAGGCCGTTTGCTCGGTGATAAATTTTATATGTGAAAAGCAAATGGTCCAATTTTTCACCTTCTTTCCATGTTCGCTCCCTAGGTGGAGAATATGGCCAACACGAGATGTCTCCAAGTCACTCTGTCACGCGCCATCTCCTTGGCTACCTCCCAGGTCAGTCCGGCGTCTCGAAGTTCCGCTGAGTATGGTCGGTGAATGGTCGTCAGCGACCTTCCGGGGCGCTGGAATCCTCGGGGTTGGAAGAAGAGACATGAGGGGTTGATGCTCTCAGGTGGCATTCTAAGGATTATTTTATTAAAATTAAACACTTCTATTCTAAGGACATGTCCCAACCATGTCCACCTCCTCCTCTTCAGGACTTCCAGTATGAGGGTCTGTTGAGTTCTTCTCCTCACATCGTCATTCCTGACGAAGTCATACCACTTTATACCCAGTATTCGCCTCAGGCACCTATTTTGAAAATTTGCTAGTTTCTTGCTTTGAGCTTTGGTGAGGTGCCACGACTCACATCCGTACAGCAACACTGTTAGGATGCAGGTGTTAAAAAATTAAAATTTTCACCAATCAACACAAAAAATAATAACGAAACAATTAACCCCGTTAACTTTTAAGGTAAGTACTTCAGCGATTAAAATATATATTTTGTGGTTCTTACTTGGGATACATTGATTTAACCAATGACGTTAAAATTAATGACTGAGTAAAAACGTCTTTTTAATTACGTTCTTAAAAGAGGTGAAGCGCCAAATGAATACATATTTTTTACTTATTGACAAGATACTTTTCTAGAAATTCAGTGATTGACATTTGAAAGTTTGAAATGTCAAATGGTATCAATTATTTCATTACCGCTTATCAGCCTTATCACTTATTTGACTCTAGTTTGAATCCATCAAAGCAGTTAGATCTTTGAACTCGGTGTAGCGGAAATAAAAATAATAATTAAAATCATACTTAAATATCCAACAGAAATGGTTCGTGCTTGGTATATGGATAATTTGAAAACTTCTCAACAACTTGAACATCATAAAGATCCTCCAGAATATGTGACACTTGACGATCTTTATGCGCGCACTGGAGTGGAATATTTTAAGGTATGGAAAGCTTTGACTATTTTCGAAGTTAAATAAAATTGATGATTTTTTAAATTTATTTTTAGTTGATCTGAGTGTCATGAAATACATTTCATACTTTTTATCCCCATTCGTTCTCTGCAACTTGCAGATTATATTTTAAGTTATAGTAAAATATATTAGTACATTCCCTAGTATTAGTTTATTCCTTAGCACATTGACTGCCATGTCAGCCACCAGTGGCCGACACAGGATATTCCAATTGTGCCTGACACTGTATAACTGGTCACCGGTGGCTGACACACTGTATAACTGGTCACCGGTGGTGGTATACCTTGTGACAAGGTGGTTGACAGCATATCTTTTGAATTCCTTCAATTATGTCGTATTGATTCTGCATTAACTTTGTGGAATGACATGATTATTTTATTAAAATTGAACACTTGAATATACCACTTTAATGACTTTTATTTTTATTTACTAGTTTCGAAAACGACAGATGTTTTTATCTTCTGGTACAAATTAAAACTGTACCAACTGTACTGTTTTAATTTGTACCAGAAGATGAAAAAATCTGTCGTTTTCGAAACTAGTCGTAAATAAAAATAAAATTCATTAAAGTGGTATATTCAAGTGTTTAATTTTAATAAAATACGTCGTTGGTTACCCGTGTGCAACACATACAAAAACCTAATGATTTGCCATAAAATTATATCAAAACAAATAAAACTAATGTATATATATATATATATATATATATATATATATATATATATATATATATATATATATATATATATAAATAAAATACTTAACAGATTTTATTAAATACATTTGGTACTGACCCTCTCGATTGTGACAGTCAGTAAAGCAGATTGCGCAAATCTACCACCAGACGTCGCGGATGCGTCGCACTGAAAAATCAAAAGACCTCAGAAAAAAAAATATTATATTTGTGAAGTGTCATATTATATATTATGTAAATTATAAAAGATTATTTTAGAATAAACTTTTACTGTCGTTTCTTTTATCATTATTATACACCCACTAATTTACAAAGAAAAATATTACCATGTTATATCACTCACTCCTTTCAAGAACATCATAAATGAAAAAACTAGATTTTTCAGGAGAACGTTTTTAAATTTTAAAAATATAACATAATGTATTAAAAATAAATATCAAGTCACTTACTGAACTTTTTACTGTGCAACAAATCTTTTTAGGTAAAACCTGAAGGTTTTTTCTCCATTTGAAAAATATTTAGTATACTTATTCAAAAAAATAATTAAACAATACGTTTTCTTCAAAATGCAAAAACAACATTTTCTGCTTTGTAGCGGGTAAATATTAAGTTAAGAAAATGCCTCTTTTGCTGGGATATAGTACATTTTCTAAGCATTCTGAAAACATGTACAACTCAAAATTGACGATTTTTGATTTATGACGTTCTTGAAAGGAGTGAGCGAAATATATATCTATTTTATGAAATAAAACCATGAAAATCCTATTGGCAGTCAATAAATTAAATATTAAAATCTTAGCTCTCAATTTTGGCTTATTGTTTTAACAATTTGGTTTTTTACAGATCAATTGCGAGACATATAAAACTGATGGAGTTCTGGATAAAATTAAAAGTGATAGAGGATATACTTACGAGGACCAGATTACATGTTCGAAGGAATGTTTACCAAATTACGAAGAGAAATTGAAATCTTTTTTTGAAGAACATCTGCACACAGATGAAGAAATTAGATTAGTTTTGGATGGATCGGGTTACTTTGATGTACGTGACGGAAACGATGATTGGATAAGAATCGAAGTGCTTCCTGGGGACATGATTATCATTCCGAGTGGAATTTACCATCGTTTCACATTGGACTCTAAGGTTGGAAATATATTCTATGTTTAATATTCCCTGCATTAACCTGTTAACCGGGCGGGACGCATAAATACGTCCAACGCAAACAATATCAGGTACGGGAAGGACATATGAATACGTCCTTGAAATATATGCTTATTATATTATATATATATGGACGTATATTTATCGAAAAACAAAGGTATTAGTCATCCATACATGTCTCGACATGAATTAAAGACACGGAGTGAATCAGTATTCGCACCTGTTACAAGTTGTGTGATTGGACAGCGGACCGCCCGGTTAACAGGTTAATGGTTTGATTAAAAAAATGCATATTTTCAGTAGAGCTATTTTAATATTGTGACTGATATTGTAATGGCTCTACTGTTTCTTTGTTTCTGCCTATTAAATATCTTCAAACCCTTATCTGCACCTTAATGGGGCATAGGGCAATGCATCATATAAACGCAGTGTTTTCTTGATTGTTAACACATGAAAGAAAGAAAAGCCCTCCGCTCCAGGTACCAGTCCTGGGAAATATTAAATAAGTATTAAAGTAAAAAAATCACGCATATTTATTGGACCCCCCCCCCTGAATATCGAACCCGGGACCTCCAGAACGGTAGCCGAGCATGTTGACCATTACGTTACGGAGGCGGGTAATTAAATATAGTTTTAGTTTTAATTGCTATTTTTAGTGAATTTTTATTTACGACATGTTTTTGATTTTTAAAAGGTAATATATAGGCAAACGACTCTTATGTCTTTTTACATAGTTGTTGTTCTTCTAGCTCCTGTTTACATCGAATGATACATAGGGCATCAGATGTAAACTTCAACGTGTTTAGCGTGTTTAACTGCCATGCTGGAGGTCCCAGGTTTGATTTCCAGGGGGGGAGTAAAAATTAATATTAATGATTTCACACTTTAATATTGGTTTAATATTACCCTGGACTGGTCCCTGAAGCGCAAGAGTGATCACCTTGCCTTCATGTAAGTAACGATCAAGATAACGCTGTGTCAATAATATGCAGTGCCCTATGTACCATTGGGTGCAGACAGGGGTTAAAAGAAGAAGAAGAATATTTTAAATTTCAAATTAAAACATGGGATAAGTGGGGTACAGCAAGAACTTAAATTTTTTTTAAATGATTTCATAAATTTATTCAACAGTCACTTTATGGTAAAATCTATTCATTTTTAGTTTAAGTTTTACTTACGAATGCATCAAAATACGTTTTACACTAGATTTTAAGAAATAATGGTATTTACTTTTATGGCCCTTTCTGAATGAACGTCACTTTCGTGAATACATTATTTAAACCTACTTAAATCACACTATTTCTTGCAGTAAGAATATTTATATATGCTTATTGTTTCAGAATTTCATTGTAGCGAAGAGATTTTTTGTCGGAGAGCCAGTATGGATTCCACATAATCGTCCCGCAGATGATATGTCCTGCCGCAAACTATATGTTGAAAAGATGAAGGAAGGATTCTTGACAAAAGCCGCATGAAATATCCTACACTTGTGATGTTAGTTATGTTGATAATGATGAATAACTCATAATTTTATAAATCATAAAATTGAAGTACATATTGTAATTATTGTTAATTATTTTTATTATTTTTATATAAATTCATTTTTATGTATTTTATATGGAAGAAATTGTATTTATTAATAAAGTATAGGCAAAAGAGGGCCTTTGTCTTAAAGATGGAAGATCTTTCACCTGATGGAATATGTGATCTTTAGAATGTATAGCTGCATATTATTACTACATAATACTTATAAATAAAAAAACCTTAATCGCTATATGAAGTTGTAACATTTATGGTAATTTTAAATTGATTATTTTTTTAATGTTTATTCATAAACACTGATATTGAAATCGACATTGCAGAACGCTAATCCCTCTTAAAAACAGGCCACAAGGCCTACACCAAGCAGAAGAACAAGAAGAAGACTATTATATTATAAGTTTTGTGTCTGTTTGATGTTTATACAATAAGACCCAACTCTGTTTTCAGTATTATGCGTTAGTATTGGAAGGCTTAAATATTGTTTTCAGCATTGGTATTCTGAATATCCATAAGATTATGATGTTTTTAAAATATGGAAAACTTGGCACAATCGGGTATGTAAATTTCTTGAAGGCGGCCGGGTCAGGAGTCGTAATAATCGTCGGATATATATGAGGAGATGCATGAATGTAGAAGAGGCGAAGAATGTTTGCAAAGACAGGTGGTGTGGCGCTCGATTCTCTCTGCCAATCCCTGTGGGAAGCAGCGTGAATGTTAGTTGGTTAGTTTTAGTCGCAAGCGTGTTTCATCCATTACGGTAACAGTATTAAGATGATACTGCTTTGATACTGATTCGTTTAGCATTGGTACATATCCTCCGTGTTCAGGGGTGGACATTCCATAGAAAAGCAGTGCCTATCGTAAGTTACCCACGTGACATATAAAAACGCAACCAGTACTTACCGTTCCTTACTAAGTAGTACCTAGCTTACCTTACTACCTACCTCTACTGCCTACTCTAGTGATTAGTACCAGCTTATCTTACTACCTACCTCTACTGCCTACCTTAATTAATTATCTGTGCACGCCACTATCCGTGTTAAGCAAGGTCTTACTGTATGTTAGATTACAGACTTAACATTTCATGGGTTTATGATCCTCATGTCAAATTTTCATTTTCTGTATTTAACCGTGTTGTTTTAGTAAAGAAACAAAATAAATAATTTATTTATTGTTGACATTTAGCAGTTATAATTTAAATTTATGGGTTGTCATATAAAATGAAATACATACATGTATCATATAACATCTGAAAAAAAATAATGCAAAATATTTTTTTAAGTGGTATTTGATGTTATTATAACTGAAATTAATGCTTTTATTACTACATATTTATATTTAAATCCATTTATCATAATACATATAGTAGCCTATGAAGTGCAGTGATTAGTTCATGGGAAGATCATAATATTCCTTTGTAGATAGTTTTATAATTCATAAATGAAAAATATATAAATGTTTTATTTATTTATATTTCATCAAACACATAATTAAAAATTACATTAATGTACCCTCATTGAGTTTTCTCATCATTTTATAGTACTTTATTATAAAACCATATTAAAAGTAATTTGTTATGTAAACAAATATGAAATGACCGGATGATGAGATCTACATATTACAGATCTACCCACCTCCATTATCCATTTACGAATAGCTTTTATATAGTTAGTTTCTTTGTAAATACCGAAAGCTGGTTGTACAACTTTAGTGGATAATAATCAAAGTTCAATTTAAAAAAAAATGTGCGTGGACTACATGTTTGGCTTCCAGCGCAGCCTTCACATACTGACTGCAAATGTATATTTCAAGTTTGTCATATTAGTTAGTAATGCACGGTAATGATTTTCTTGTAATCACTGGTAATTGTTTCATCACTAAAAAATCTGTAAAGGGTTAGGTTAACACTTGAACATGTACGAAACATTTTGTTATATGTTGCCCTATTTAACGCATTGAAATGTTTTGTTTCAATTTTATATTTTTGTTTTTAAAATATGCAAATCTGAAAAAAAATCTAAGCAAACAATACAAAAGTATTAATGAAACACTCATAACATACATCTACACATTTTTTGTCTTACAGTAGTATTACATATCGCTCACTCCTTTCAAGAACGTCATAAATCAAAAAAGTTGATTTTTCAGGAGAACGTTTTTAAAGTTAAAACTGCGGAGTAATACGTCATCAAAAGTACTTACGAGATATCTCGTCTCTGGCAATACGGGCACTCCGCCATTTGCCGAGATATCTCGTCTGTGGCAACCATCGGGTTAATAAATATAATACAATTTATTAAAAATAAATATCAAGCCACTTATTAAACTTTTTACTGTGCAACAGATCTTTTTAGGTTAAACCTGAAGGTTTTTTCTCCATTTGAAAAATAACTATTTTTTTTTTTTTAAATAATCAAACAATACCTTTTCTTCAAAATGCAAAAACAACACTTTCTGCCCTACAGGGCAGAAAGTGTTGTAAAATAAAAAAAAATATTTATCAAAAAGAAAAATTTACCCGCTACAGCGGGTAAATATTAAGTTAAAAATATGCCTCTTTTGCTGGGATATAGCACATTTTCTGGGCATTCCGAAAACATGCACAAGTGAAAATTGACGATTTTTTATTTATGACGTTCTTGAAAGGAGTGAGCGATATATGCCGTAAATCATGTTCCAATACCAATTTTTATTGAAGATTCCGTATCCGTAGTGGGGGGGGGCAAAAGTATAAAATGTTTTCAAAATTTCCCATCCTATTTCTTTTTAAATCTAACAAATAATCAAACCTAAGACTGCTTGAATTAAATTTAGATCAAAATAAGTGGCATACATCAATATTTATTTACTAATATTACGGTTAAAAAATGGGAATAATAGCCCTGTGCTACCCTTCCTACCTACCTACATAATATTTTTATTGGCGTATTTAGAAAAAAACACATTTAAACATTCGAATCATAGGTCAATGTCGTTGTGTTTTACAACCGAAGGCCCCTGAATATTTTTTATTTACTGATTATATTAATTTATTATTTCAATTTATCAAAGTACATTTGATATCGTACCCAAACAAAATCATCTGTATCACGTGCGTATATTTATTTAATCTTTTGTGTGATGTTTTTCTTTAAAATTTAATTTAAATTGCAACGAGTCGAAAGGAAAGTCGCATTTGTGAGTAAATTTATCATATCATTATTATTATAAATATCACGGTACATAATTTTAAAATATGTACATATCATACATATGTTTGCAAAAATCCTTACCGTAATTGCTTTAACTGAATGGGTACAAAATGGTTTAGATAATTATATATAAGTATATACTCACATTATCACTTTATTTCTTTTTTAAAAAAAGAGAAAGATTTGTGTTTTTATTATTTACACAAATATTTCAATTTCATACTATTTCTGTGAACCTAAGCGGCTTATTATTAGAAATAAGTATCAAATTGTGGTAGAGTGGGTTCGAATCGAGACACTCTGACTTAAGTCCGCGACACTTACCACGAGACCACAACCCGACACGGGTATCATTGCATCGATTTGATACGATGCCCTTTGCACCATCGGATGGAGAGGAGGGTCGGAAGAAGAAGAATAATAATATATTTTTTAGTATAAATAAAATATTGGACACAAAAATTAGTTTTATAAAAATTCAAACTAATTCTAATCAAAATATTTCACCGCATTATTACCGTTAAAAAAACGTTTTTCATCTCAATTGTTCATAATTTTTTAATGCCTTTTCGGTTAATTTTTGTCGATTTTTGTGCTCCTACAATAGGTATGGATGCTGTTATTTTACCACAGTATCTTGTTTTTGATGGAAGGTCTGTAGGATTTTTGTAAAAATACGATTAGAAGGAAACACTTCGGGGATTGCGTCTCGGCTAATAGCTGGTAAGGGTGGTTACTCCTGTTTTCGACCCATTTACCCACTAGTTGTCATCCCTCACCCACAAGCAGAATTCCGCCGATCAATACACACAAAAGTGAATACAGTACAGACTGGATGTCGAGCCGGCTCGCACTGTAGCGCACGTAAGTTTTCCTGGCAATTTCACCCATATTATTAATAACCGGTGACATTCAACGGTACGCCGGCAGCAGACAGCGACATTCCCAAATTACCAAACGAAATCGTGCCATCTATAGGTATTATCTTGTTTATCCGACAAAGTATCATTATTTACACCACTAAATCATATTCCCGGGTGTCTGTTGTGTAGGAATCAGTTGAAAGGTGTGTTGTTTTCTCTGCTAATGGTCAACTATAATTTTTAATGCTCTGTCGGGTTGTAATCGGCGAATGTCAAAAGGATGACATTTTCTTCTGTTTACGAAAGGGCGGGGGAGGAGATATTATGTCATGTGTTGCGTAACTTTTGATCTTAAACAAGCTTAAGAAAAAAGTATGTTTGTAAAATTATTAATAAATTATTAAATAAACATTTTGAATGTTTTTCTTGCAATTCGCGTTGCAATACAAGTTTTTTTTAATCGCATATCTTCTTGGTAAACGTTTTTAGTAATTGTATTTTATTTCTCATATAGTTTTGTTTTTCTTTTCAGGTCTTGATTCAGTGAATGATATCGGTTTGAGAAAGCACCACGTGCTAGGCACGTGGGTTCTAGGCATCCACAATTGTACGTCATCGCATTATTTCCCATGTACATAAAAATAACAAGAGATATATCGAAGCAGCATCCCTTGACGTCAGAGACAACGATAAAAAAATTGAAGATCGCCTTATTTTGAAAAACGACCGCGACACAAAGAAAAAAGTAAAAGAGAAGTCTGAGACTAAAGACAGGAAAGATTCAAAAGAGAAAAATAAATTGAAAAAGAGTACAAAAGTTCCATTTCTGTTGAAAGTCTGCTTCGCGACATTTCTTTTCACTCTAATATCTTTCAAAGTTTCTGAAATGTTTGTTCTGTGGTACACAACGTTCGCTGCCCAGAGGATCAGGTAAGTGTCAACATTTCATCTTCTGCACATATAAATACTATATTTTTATTGTATATTTTTATATTTTATCGAACGGTGTTTTCTTCATTTCATTGTAATCACTACAAACATTTTTTTTATAAGTTAAGTACCTAAGTACCTGAATTACTAAATAATTCGCCATAGTAGGATTGGTTTAAATCAAGCCATCCATAGAACAAAGGTAAATTGTAGGTTTTTACTTGGTGGAAGTGCATTTGACATAAAAATAAAATGATAATAATTCGGTAGAATATACTTCATGATGGTTTCTGCCAATAAAAACTTGTCGAAGACCACACGTTACATGTTTTCAATTTAAGCATAAATATGTCATTCTCTATCACGAGTAGAATTAAGAATGTCACACGTGTATAAAGTGATCACTTGAACCAGCCCATAACAGGTCGTAAGCTCTCTGTGAATTCCCAGACTTATATTTCTTTTGTTGAGATATCAATAATTAAAAAAAATTAACACCCTTTTCCATTTGAATTTTATTTGACCAGTGACCGAGTTTCGTCGATGCTGACATCATTAGACTGGTGATGTCGGTAATGACGAAACCCGATCGCTAATCAAATAATAAAATAAGGATAAAAACTTTCTCATTGCATTTTTAAATCGTTGAAATTGAAATGGTTATAAGAGTCGCTAAAATATAATTAATCTCTTGCCTTAATGATAATATTATAATATCAGTACTCAGCTCCCGAAAATTAGCTAACTTCCATGCCGGGCTCAAACCAATTTTGCTATGACGAAGTAGGCACATGAATACCTGTTGAATATTAATGATTTTCTACTCATTTACATACAATTTATTTTATTTTTAATTGTGTTAGGGTATTTTATTACAATTTTGAAGAAGGATACGATTTGGATACCCAAAACAAACGTTAAGTTCATATGTGAACGCCTAGGTTTCTTTAGATCATCAGAAATTTGAATTACATCTACAGTTAGAATTTTTTACCGGCTCAGCACAATAACCCTTCGATCATCGAGCACTTCAGATATCGGCAGACTATCGGAGCCCAAGGCGTATAACGTGGTCCCAATACAAATTTCGGTGATAGGACCTTCGCCCTACCTGGTCCCGCAGCCTAAAACAAATAACTCAATACCCAACTTTTCCAAATCTCTTACCCACAGTAACTAGATTAAATCTAAATACTTCACTTTCACTTGTACCTGTAGACATTGATTGCATTGGATGAATATTTATACGCAAATATCTAAAAAATGCAAAACTGTAAAATACGTAAATTGTAAACAGTAACGTCATAAAATTTTCAGGAAAACGGTACTGCATAGTTTGGCCATTTAAAAAAAACAATATTATTATTATTTATTATCCATTTTTAAAAAGGTTTACTCGTGTATTAGATTTCGATTATTTACGATTTGCGATTCAGCGATTTGCATTTTATGATTCAGATTTTTTTTCGTACTGTTTAAGTGATTTTTACAAGACCTCAAATAATACTTTTCGTGATATAAAAGTTTATATTTGATTTGCAAGTATTATAAATTATCTTCTGCCAAAAAATAAAAAGGGATTTCAATTGTTATTTATGTATATTAATGAATTTATAATCTAGCTATGGGTTATATCGCTCACTCCTTTCAAGAACGTCAAAAATCAAAAAACTTAAATTTTCAGGAGAACGTTTTTAAAGTTTAAAAATATAATACAATGTATTAAAAATAAATATCAAGCCACTTTTTGAACTTTTTACTGTGCAACAGATCTTTTTAGGTAAAACCTGAAGGTTTTTTCTCCATTTGAAAAATATTTAGTACATTTAAAAAAAATAATTAAACAATACCTTTTCTTCAAAATGCAAAAACAACACTTTCTGCCATTTAGCGGGTAAATATTAAGTAAAAAATATGCCTTTTTTGCTGGGACAAAATAGTACATTTTCTGGGCATTCTGAAAACTTGCACAACTGAAAATTGACGATTTTTGATTTATGACGTTCTTGAAAGGAGTGAGCGATATGTTAATATAGGTTCCCGTGTTCACATTTGTACAATTATATATACGAGTATATTCATTATGTTTTATTTTTTTATGCTACGATATCTACTTTTCTATCTGAAAATCCCTGAATAATCTTAATCGAAAATCTAACACCTTTCATGATTATTGCAAGCATTAAAACATTAAACCAAAACATTCTCATTTTCTCTACAATTTGCAGATCCCTTGAAAATATTTTTCAGTAGTTTGAATTTTCACCGATAGGTGGATTCTAACCATTTTCCTCGTATTGCTTGTTGGTGTAAATCTTCGCTACCGTCCGCTTTGATTTTCCGCCAAAAGATGACGCGCCGATTTTTTGAAGTTGTTACTTTTCGACGATTTTTTTATTGTCTTAAAATCAAATTAAATATTTCTTTGTTGTGTCATCGTAATAAAAAAAATTCTCTATCAAAATAACAGAACTTAGTCAAATACAACTCCTCCCAAGAACTATGGAGTTTTTTTTTAATCTTTAGCACAATCTCAATGTTTTTCATTGGGAACTAATCTGCATTATTTACTGATTGACATATTTCTACGTATTTATTATGCAATAAGTACGGCACATAAATACAAACTAAATTATAATTTTTTTCCAAATATTTTCAATGCCTATTTGCCAATTGTTTATGTATTATAAAATTGGTCTCTTATATTTCTTGAAAAGTTGCAAATGTGTTTTTCCTGGGTTCAGTTGACAAGTGTG
This sequence comes from Brachycentrus maculatus, assembly GCF_059751285.1. Lineage (NCBI taxonomy): Eukaryota > Metazoa > Arthropoda > Insecta > Trichoptera > Brachycentridae > Brachycentrus > Brachycentrus maculatus. Next base: position 2,467,446 of record NW_028280760.1, on the reverse strand, counting down.
TAACATTATTACCTACCAAAATAACGTCGAGGGTGTGTTCGTGTCCAAAACACATCACAATTTAACCACATACTATTTTTGTGGTTATCAAATAATTTTCCCCCAAATGTCGTTCGTTATTATTTTCTAAGTAGGTACATAACATTTTTTATAGAAACACGCCATTTTATACTCTCAAAAGCATTATTATTTATAAGAAAAACGGTAAGTCATCTAATTTAATGTGGGGTCGCTTCCATGAAAATATTCCTGGAATATTTTTTTTTATAAATACAGTAAGATTAAATTTAAAAATTACAGTTTTCTTCTTCTTCTTTATTTAGGACTACGTCCTGTTATTCTCCGGTCCGCTCCTGGGAGTTGGAAGACCAGCTGTCTTCCATTGTTTAAGTGGTCTTCCTGGGGACTGTTACCTCTTATGCTGCTGTGTGCTGCTATTCTTACCACTCGATCCGAACTTGTTCTTCCCACATGATTTCTCCAGAAACGTCTTCTTTTTCTTCCCCCTCGCACATCTTCCACATTTTTCTTCATCAATGTTGAGATATTAATTTTAAAAATATTCATACAAATAACTCCATGTGGAGCAAATCCAGAATTCTCTAGAAGAAATTTGGACACAATTAAAATATTGCGAATATATTATTTCAATCAGATAAAGGCGTTAGTTTAAAATAACGCATTTTTATGAGCACTAATCTCACTCTAAAAATTATTTAATAGTTGATTTTTTTCGTCACCGATGTTCATTATTTGCATGTGATCTATAAGTTAAGTTACTTAAGTTGAAATAAAATGTTGTAGATATTAGTCTCAATGTCATAATGGTCATGAAATAAGCAAATGAATGTAGTTTTATGACGAGTTGTAGAGACAGGAAGACCCGTTTAAGTGGAGTTTCCTTAACTTGTATCATACAATCTGACTAAGTACATTTTCACCCACTTAACACAAACAACAAGATAATAGGCACAAAACGTTCCATCAACATATTTTAAAATCTTTATGATAGATCGAAAATTCTGGATGAAGTATTTAATATATTATGACATGTGATATTGTGTATACAGTTATCTGTATGTTGAATATAAAATGTATACTAATCATACTTTTAGAAAAAAAGCAATGAAAATAGATTTTTCATTTTTATTTTGTGTAGTTTTTAGAGGAAAAAATGACACATTTAAATAACCTGATATCTAGAATCAGCTGTGAACAATATGTTTTTTTAAACAGCAACAGAATGTTTACTTTTGTACAAAAAACTAAACAAAATAAAGTGATTGTCCAGTGGTAACAAACTTTTATTATTATTGTTAACAGTCTGAAATATGTAATATAAAAATGGGAAAAGCATGAGTTATGTGAAAAAAAGGCCATTATATTACATAGCACTTGATGATTGGTACCCAACAAAAGAACCCTTTGATTCAAAGTTTACGTACGGTATACCTATTACGTAATTTAACATTAGTTAAATTTCCATTTTTTACGATATAGGTTACGAATGTATGCGCAAAGTATTACCTTGAAAGTTAAGGTAAAGTCAATGCTAGATTGACGACCTTTTGGAATGTGGATATATGAGATCAAATATGTATTACGTATTAGTATTTACACCCGCAAACATTAGCGAATTATATACAGGCACGATGAGCATGCATGTGGTCTCGAAATTGTATTTTTTTGTTCATAAAATTCTTTGATTACAAAACATTGTCATCTCGAGAAATACGCTCGTGTGCTGATTAATCTATTAAAAAAATATTTTCTGACGCTTGAAAAATATATATTTTGTTAACGTATTCTGGAGGCCTTTTCCTGAGACCCTGTAGTAAAGGGGGCTTATTGTCGAAAATAAATACTTGAAACAATTACAATAAAAAACATCTTGTTTTATGTTATGAACCTATAATATGTCCATAACACAAAAACTACGGTCGTGTAGACGACACCGCCAATCCAGATTTATTTTTAATTTATATTTATCTAATTATAACGCCGTTTAGATAAAAAGTAAATCATAAATATTGAATTTCCGTCAAGACTTGGAAAGGGGTCTCCAATTTTGATTGCGTTGGAGACTTTGTAAATGCTTATTCCGGCACCTACATATACTATGAAGTAATTTTTTTTTTAACCGTTAGATATCGCAATTGAATATAATCAATAGAGAGAAACAATACTTTAATTATTTTATTATAATAGCCTGAGTACGAGTAGTACAATAGATTTTTTTTGTTACGTAATATTGAGGTTCCGATCGAATCAATTAAATGATGATAACGACGATTGAGTATAATCAGTACCAAATTATATTTACTATTGATTTAAAAAGGGTATTAAGGCGGGATATTCGACAGCCTGTATCTTAATTTTGTTAAAAAAAAACCAGGTAACGTAATGAATTTTTTTGCTTAAAACACTGTTTTTGTATTGATTTTTTTTCTTCTTAATAAAAACAATTTTTGAAAAGAAAAGAGCCATTAAAAGGTTAAGGAGTTAAAAAAAATGTGTAAAAATATTTTTTCAATTTATGTATATTCTAAAAATAAATATTGTGCGCAAACAACAAACGGTAGCGTACTGAATTGTATATTTGAGAGTAAACCCTCAAAGCACTATTAATAATGAAAAAAAATAATATCAGGTCGTCAAAGTAAATTATACGTTCAACTCCAAACTTGTTTGACAGAAATAAAATCATTTTAATTAGACTTCATTATTATGTCATGATAGTTTTGCTTTGTTCACTGGATCATTCGAACTTTCATGTCGGCTTTGTTTAGCAAAACTGCAAATGCGACTGGAACATTGCGTGACCCTCAAATATTGTATTTTAATCCATTAAGTAATTGAATTTTATAACTAAACTGGAAGTCTCTGTAACGAAACTTTGTTCTTCTTCAAACGCAATAATTAAATACATAATTATTGACAACATTTTAAGTGTGTCCAAATACATGTTCACAAATCTGGATTACCTCCAATTAGGAAATTTTAATTTTTTTGACAATTCAACAAAGGTGAAGAAGAATATGGAAATATATATATATATATATATATATATATATATATATATATATATATATATATATATATATATATATATATATATATATATATATATATATATATATATATATATATATATATATATATATATATATATATATATATATAAATATATATATATATATATATATATGTATATATATATATATATATATATATATATATATATATATATATATATATATATATATATATATATATATATATATATATATTTATATATATTTGAGTAGTGAGGTTGTCAATCATGGGTAGAATTGGTGATTGTTACACGTTTGTAAAGTGATCACATAAACCAACCTATGACGGTTGTAAGATGTCCGTGAATGCCCAGATTTCTATATTCTTCATTTATGTTGAGATGTCAAAAAATAACATAATTGTTCATTTATTTACTACTATTGTAGAAGAGGTTATGACGAGGAATGGAAAGTGTTCTGTACCGTGAGGATGGTTCATCATCAGAAAGGTACATAGAGTTCTCAACGAGATATTTTGCCGCATTGGGATGTAGAGGTATCAAGTAGTGGTGGAGATTGTAGGTTTGCGCGCTGATTGAAAAGAAGCCATTTTATTTCAGTGCGAAATATGAAAGCTACTACTCCTTTTTTATCTCATGATTCTGCAGACTTCTAGACGATCAGTAAATTCTGTATCGGCTTAAAAATAGAAAACATGTATTATGATTATTGTATGTATTTCCAATGTCATCTTATATATATTGACTATCAATTATTTATTTCAGTTAAAGACTAGCTGTTGCATTTCACATGGTTGTGAATCATATCACATGTTTTTTTTTAATCTTCACTATTTATCGTGTGAATTATAACACCTGTCTGTAATCTTTGGAAAATAACCTTGAACGAAGAACATTAACGTCATAATTTTGTTAAAAAGAAGATTGTTATTATTACTATCTTAGGTAGATTTACAGATATGTTTTTTCTTTCCAAATGATTCAAAATGTTCCAAACTTCAGAACAACAAAATCCGTATGATTACTCTTAAAATAGAAGTCGAAATGTTGGAAAAAGTTAACGTTGTATTATCAACTGAAAAATATTTCATTAATTGATTCGGCAGTCACTTTGTGGTAAAATCTATCCATTTTTAATTCATATTTTACTTAGTAAATACCACTATTTCATAGTGGTATTTACTAAGTAAAACATTAATTAAAAATGAAAAATATTTCATCTCTGCTTTTAGTTTGCAATTGGAATAGGTGATTTTAATAATTAAAAAATTGTTAAGAAAACCTTATATTATAAAATATAATTTTAGTTTTCAATGGAATAACGTAACGAAAATGTTTTCAAAAACGAATTCATATATATTTTCTGAATGGCGTACTTAATTATTTTCTGGTTTTGTGTTCTTTTCTTACTCATTCGTTCCACATGTCCAAACCATTTCAACTTACCTTTTAAAATTTGATCGATAATGCTTATCTTAGCTTATATTTCTCATACTTCATCATATGAATATCTATCATGTATCGTTTTGCAATGTGAGTAATCACATTCAGTGTAGATTAAAACCAATATTTTTAGCTTTTCCACTTTTTTATTTGACCAGCGACCGGGTTTCGTCGTTACCGACATCATCACGAAGTGTCAGTGGATAATATAAAACATTCAGTGTACTTTCATCCCTCTTTTGCCTACTCCACGATTCACTTCCATACGTTTACGGCTGGTACCAATACTGAAAATCACATTATAAAAACATAAATCACGATCGATCACCCTTGGCAAATAATATTATCGGCGGTTAATAAAGAGTTAAGTTTATTATTAAATTTTGTAACGCCATGCCCAGATAGGCACAACAAATTTCAACACGACTCCTTGAGATAAACACATTTGGTTTCTGGCCAAGATTTTACTCATTTTGATATCGGATCTAATCATAGAATAGCAATGAAAATATTTTTGAACCGATGAAATTTTGCAAAACAAACGAATAAAAGTTATTTCGACAGAAGCCGAGCTCTGAAGGGAATATAGCCCTTTAATACTGACCTTCTAGAAATTCTCAAAACTCTTCCAAAACGATAAAATAAAATATCAGTTACCGTTAAAAATGTACTGCCGTATTTTTGGAGGAGAGATTTTTTTTGGAAGATATAAAATAATGGTATATAAGATAAAAGATAATGCGTTGAGATTGTTTGGGCATTCGAATCGAATGAATGAAGAAAGAATAGGAAAACAAATTTATGAGGCGAATGTATTTGGTAATAAAAATAGAGGAAGACCGAAGAAAACTTGGCATGATCAAGTATTGCAAATACTTGAATGTGGTCAGGTCAGGAGTCGTAATATTCGGCGGGTTTGTATGAGGAGATACGTGAATGTGGAAGTAGCGAAGATGTTTGCAAAGACAGATTGGTGTGGCATTCTATTATTTCTACCTAATCCTGCAGGGAAGCGGCGTGATGTTTAGTTAGTTATGTAAGATAATCTTTTCACGAGGCAACAATTATGTAAAAAAATGTCATGCAATATTGTTTTTAAGGATCATCAACCTTATGAATTTATTATTTACCATACACATACACATTCATTTTTAAGACATATAAACTAATTGTGCTAAAAAATTCAGTACAGAATAGGCAAGAATAATAATAAAATAAATATTTAAAAAAATATAATAATAAAAAGGCAAGACGTGAACGCAACAAAAATTTGAATCTATTTTTTGTTTCAAACTAATACGTATAAGGGAAGGTAACCTTGTACACAGGAAATATCTAAATAAGCAATGACTTTCTACAACCTGTTATTGATCTTCGATGAACACTTCCATGTGTTTCTTTACCACTTTTATTTTTCATATTATTTTCTGACATCTCATCAAAGATGAAGAAGAATATGGAAGTCTGGGCATTTACGGGACTGACGTCCGTCATAGGCTGGTTTAAATGATCACTTTACACACGTGTAACATTCAACAATTCTACTCATTATTGACAACCACACTACTTAAATTCATGGAAGTTCTATATATATATATATATATATATATATATATATATATATATATATATATATATATATATATATATATATATATATATATATATATATATATATATATGAACCTCACCAATAGATGTCTCTAGTAAAGTTCTAGTAATTCAAGAACAATATTTTGAAATTAATTAATATAAGTATATAGAACTTCCAAGAATTTGAGTGGTGTGGTTGTCAATAATGGGTAGAATTGGTGAATGTTACACGTGTGTAAAGTTATCACTTAAACCAGCCTATGACGGTGTCAGCACAGTAAATGCCCAGACCTTCATATTCTTCTTCATCTTTGATGAGTTGTCAAACATAATATGAAAAATAACTCATATAATTGGAGATAATCTAAATTTGGACACACTAAAAATGTTGTGAAATTTGAATAGATCAATTTAAAATTACAAACGTGACATGCACGGTAATATTAACAAATTTTCTCTGCATAAGTTTCATCGAGAAACTACAGAATGATTAATGATTCCGATGAATACTGAAGAACCTTGGGATAATTTTGAAATGCCTCAGAAACTATCCGTGTTCAACCATTATTCCTTTTATCCCGGAGGGTTAAGCAGTGAACCGTAAGTAATCGAGAGAGCTGGATCGAATAACAATATAATATAACGCTAACAACACTTACAAATTTCACAGTAGGTAGGCAAAGACATTACATAAAATTAAGTAGGTACGAGTACAAACATCCTGTCCAATTTAGTGTTTTGAAACAGCATCTTTAAAATAATCATATCAGATTTTCTGGTTAGTTATTTTCGCCAAATTTTTCTATTTGTACCGAACAATACACATTGTGTTGTCAAGATGCTATCTTCATCTTATGAACGTAACCGAGATGATTCAGTTGAGGATAACTTAAAAATGTAAAAGTGGGAAAATTCGCTGACTTAAATAAAAATATTTTTAATCAAAATGTTCAAAGTTTTTTCAAATGTATCTATATATCGTAGTCGTACAGGAGAAAGTGACCAACTAACAGAACGTAAAATATTCAGGAGGGCCATTTAAGTCACTTTTGCTTGGCAAGAAAATAAACATCGATGCAGTTAGTCATTTTTAACAAGTGATTATATTTTACTTCCAAGTTTAAAATCGCTTTGGGGTTTTTACAGGGCAATATTGAGCTAGTAAGATATCAAATAGTCTATAATCACGTTTTTGTAAAAAATGCACTTGGTCACTTTTTCCTGTGTGATTACGATATAATGAATAGCACTGGAAACATTTAATTTTATTTTATTTCTGACCATTTCTTTATCCGATACTAAATTTATCCACCAACAATTAAGGAAACTATGTTGAGATATACATTATAGTATATATGAAACCAGAGAAAGTCCGAGGAAAACTCGGCTTGTCAAGTTTTTCATATTTCAGGCGTCTCCTGATACAGAAATAATTCGGAAAATTCTCACCTATGTTTAAGTGGTGAAAGCTGTTAACATCACAAAGTTGTCAACTGATGGCAGCACCATCTGTTAGTTTCGGTAAAGATAAAATTGTTACAACCCTACATATATACAACTTTCGAAAGTTAATCCAATATAGATTTTCAATGTTGAGCAGACAGGTAAACGTCTCACTATGTACGAATGCAATGCAATCATTGAAGGCAGCCGATGCCTGGTCGTAAACTCTGCTTGGTACTTTCATTTTTCTTCGTATAAAAATAGGTGCTTCGTCTCTGTTGAGATACCTTTAACGTGTATTAGGAATAATAATTTATTGAAAACAATGATCGGATTAAAATAATCTCCTCGATAGCTACTAAAGCGCTGAAATAACAAATAATGGGAGGCGCGCATGTATGGTACAAGCAAATCGTGCAGTATTGGTTGCTTCAAAAAAATACGTACATTATTTTAATTAAAAATACAGAGTATTTTTTTGATATCTCATCAAAGATGAAGAATATGGAAGTCTGGGTATTTACGGGGCTGGCGACCGTCATAGGCTGGTTTAAGTGATCACTTTACACACGTGTAACATTCACCAATTCTACCCATTATTGACAACCACACTACTCAAATTCTTGGAAGTTCTATATATATGAACCAATTTTGAAACATTGTTCTTGAATCACTAGAACTTCACTAGAGACATCCATTGGTGTCACGAAAAGAAGCTTTTTACTGAGCAGAAACTCTTTTATTAGTATGTGAGGTCCGAATCCTGGATTATAATCACACACATGAGAAACGCCAGAAAACATCATTTTCATTTTTATTATTTAAGCTTATAATTTGACCAGATAATTTATTTACAACATTTTGAGTGTGTCCAAATACTTGTTCACAAAATCTGGATTATCTCCAATTACAGGAGTTATGTCAAAAAATAATATGAAAATAACTCCTGTAATTGGAGATAATCCAGATTTTTGTGAACAAGTATTTGGGCACACTCAAAATGTTGTAAAATTACGGAGCGTTGATCTCATATGATAAACGTATTGTAAACGCTTTAACCATTAGTATTGATGTTTAAGTTAGATCATTTGGTTTTTTCATATCGCTCACTCCTTTCAAGAACGTCATCAATCATCAATCAAAAAACATGATTTTTCAGGAG